>NW_027558433.1:0-10713 GCF_052425735.1 Oculina patagonica
GTTTTAAAAAAACCTCACCCTTTTTCGCTGTAATTTTTAATTTATTTCTTAAGGGAGATTAGCTTGTAAAGACACTGTTATGCTTCGAATCATAGAAAGTGAAAAACACTTAGTTTATGTATTAGATTAGATTTAGATTATGTTTGTAATAATCGAGTTGATGTTCCTGGAACTGAGGCCGAAACTGACGTTTTTACTTGACGTTCGTCACAGCAAACGAAACAAGATACGTCAGCAGTTTAAATTTAAGACAGAGTTTCATTAATCTTCTTAATTTCAAATCAATAACAGCCTAACTTGAAGTAACTACAATTTAATAAAGTGCAATCTCGGCACTGGGTTGCCGAGCTCCCTCTTTCGTTTAATCAGTTAGTGGCTCGTTTTAGATGATCACGTTCAGTCAATATCGTTAAATCCGAATAGGCGAGCTCTAAAAATTGCAACAAAGTTTTTGCTCAAGATGTGAAATTTATTGGTCTATTTATTAACCAACTCCGATCTGTAGAGTAGGTGGAGGTTACTAGTACAGAAATATTTGTACTATGAGGGACTGCCTGAACGCGTGAAACACAAAACACAGTTCAAATTCTTGTCTCTTGGAAAGAAAAAGGTTGCATAATAAGTCTCTTACGGACTTTTTTTTTACTCACCCCAACCATCTCAGTAAAACTTACGGCTTTCCACAAGTTGCTCGGCAACTTTGTGGCAACTTTTCATATTTCGATCAACGTTTTCCTCTTCAAGCAAATTTTTCCTCTCGAGCAACTTGTTGCATTTTGAGCAATTTCTAGACCGATGATCTCCGAAGATTATCCAAGTGTTGTTCAAAGGCAATACGAACATTTCCGAAAATTTACGAAGTTTGCCGAAGATTTTGTAGAAACATCTAAGAATGTTTCAACTTTCGGCTCATTCTGCATTGAAACAATACCAAACTCGTCAGCAAACATGACGTCATCGATATCTTCACGATTTTTCTCAGTTCAGAAATTCTTGTTATTTAACAAATTTTCCCCTTAAAATGTTATTTAGATACTTCTTTTGTAAAATTTCATTAAACTGCTTAGAAGTCTTACTCTCAAAGGAAAATCAGTATATATTTAGAGAAATCCTCCTGATTAGAAGCAGCGTTTAGGATTTTTTTGGCAACTTTCGAGCAACTTTAATTAATCAACAGCACCTTTTTGGATTTTTGGAGCAACTTTTGAGCAACTTTTTAAGAAATAACGGGAAACATTTTGGGAAATCTAGATCAACTTGTGGAAAGCCCTAGTAATTAAAAATACACAAGTTTACTATGCAGCGATACTGCACACTTAAATGTCTGATACAATCACAAGCGAACCAGACGTGTTTGTGATCCGCGACAATATTTCATTACGTTTTGAGCCATTTAAGAGAATGTATGAGAATGGTTCAAAAATCGCTCTAAATTCAACTTGTAGTAAAGGATTCAAATAAAAGTACCTTACCTTACCCTGCATATATCGTATCATAGGCGTTCCAGACGTTGTTTGTGACTCAATTCGCATTAAAGGATTGTAATAAAAGTAGCTTACCTTACCCTGCATTTGTGTTGTTTTGATGTCTCTGAGGTGGCTGAGTCGTTCTAAAGCCATTTAGACGATTTAATCTTTCCCAGGTTTGCTTGTGGAAAGCAAACCTGGCAAAGTCTAAATGGCTTTTGAACGACTCATCCACCTCAGAGACATCAAAATAACACAAGTGCAGAGTAAGGTAAGCTACTTTTATTACAATCCTTTACTGCGAATTGAGTCACAAACAACGTCTGGAACGCCTGTGATACGATATATTTATTTTTCTGTTTTGCAGCGATGTAGGCTGTGGAATCCATAATGAACTCGTCGATTTGGTTCTCAGTTCTCCTCATTCTTCTTTTACTTCTTGCGGTACAATATGGCAACGGTAAGCGAGTACCTCTTTAGTGATTTTCAGCATGACAAAACGTGCTTTTAATTCTCTTGATATTGGTATTTTAATAACGTTTAAACTTTTTATTTTAAATGCATTTTCCGGTTTCTAAGAAAAATTATTTGTTTGTTCACGTTTCCGCGTTCGAGTTTAGGTTCCCCCCTCCCCCCTCAAATTCTTACTGCGCGGTTCCTGATCCTACACGCAGATTGTTATCATTATAATGTTGTTCTTTCGTTAGGAAAAACGGACGCTCAAGAAAAGGACCTCGTGGACTCCGATGGTGAAGAGGTCGAAGAGGAAAAAGAATCTCAGAGGGTAATGTTTTTTTCCTTTGAAAAAGTTTTCATTACTTTACTTGAAAAATATGGTTGTAAAACCAGACTCCACGGTAGTTTGTTTATCACCTCTAGTCGAAATAATAGGGAACGGGATGATCCTTGGGTAAAACTTCAGAGGTAAGACTTAAATTAGCGGTGCACTTGAAAAAATTACCCAATTTTTTTTAGGTATGTCTTTAAAAAATCCGTTTCAATCTTCGACATTTGCATTCATTTTCGTTTATTTTCGTTTATCCTTACTTTCAGGTGGTGTTATTTTAGAAAACTATTATTTTAAGATTTCTTCAATTTGAAAGTAGTTTTGCGCACCAACAATTTCTTACAATATCGCGACATCTGAGCCCCTTTAATACTCTGGAAGCTTTTGACATCATTATATATGTTTTTTAACTTTTCAGTCGGAGATCCCTCGACATCACCGCAGCCGTGAAGCACACGCCCGTCATAACAGGAGAGCCGAGCGAGGCCGCTACCGCTCCGTTTTAGCTGTAGGCGTGGGTTGTGCGGTGGCCGGCGGCTGGGTTTGCTTGGCAACAGTCGTTTATGTGGTACGCTATCTTCGCGCCAAAAAGAATGCGGGTGCACGTGATTCTTCGTCTGAAAGCTTGCTGTGATTGGTCAGTTAAGGGGAAGAACTGCGAAACAATGATTTGAACATTAAATTTATGGAAACTTTACAAGATTCATCATATTTTCACGGTGATACTGAGAGTTAAACAAACATAAAATGTATACGTTGCCTAACGCCCGCTTTGATTTTTCCGCTTTGACTCTAAGCGTCTCGGTGATTTCGTAAATGTACTATTTCAATGGATTTGAAGCGAAGATTAGGTTATTTTCGATATATGAAAGTTTCAACTTGGCTCCAAGGCTTATGGGAATAAAACAAGAAAATTATTCGTTCCACCCTCGACCTCGATGAGATATATATTTTGCTTCATTCCCCGGAGCCTTGAATACAAGCTAGAATTTCAATATATCGAAATGGGTCTATAATTGAATGAGAGAAACTAGCATAAAATGTTCCAGTCGTATAATATCTTGTATGTACATAATTATTTACTATTTATAATATTTAGTTCAAAATGATTCCCACGGAAGAGTGATAAGACATTTTCAGAATTACTGAGAAAGGAAGCATTTTACAAATATGATCAGTCAAGGTTGCATAGATGTTCTGGATTATTTAATACAGAGCTATTTCAGGAAATGTTGTCGGGAATTGCTTACGCCTCGACGAGTCCGAGTGAGTGATAATCTCGGTATTCATAAGATTAATTTTACATATTGGTGGAAAATAAATCGCCAAGTTCTGCCCTTAAGAAATCTTTTGTTTTTGAAGTTTTTTTTTTCATTTTCTCGGGAAATTGGGATGTTGGAAAATTCTGCTAAAAGTTTGGCTGAAGGTAGCGGGTATAAAACAAAACGGACTCCTTATTTGGTTAATCTCATTAGTGTTTAGCTACCCCTTTCCACCTTTCGGGCTGGTCGTAAAGTCTTAAGACGGAATCCACCAGGAATTCGAGTAATATTTATTAAGTTGGACAAAAATCAAATACCATAATAATTTAAATCCTATTGCGTTATTTCCTACCCTTAATAAAAGGTAAAGATGTAAGTAATTATCCGTGATAACACCAACAACACTTTCTTATCAAAGTCTGAGAAAATGAATTTCAAAGTTCACAAGGTATAGGCAAAATCTCACGTGTAGCCAGTTTGTAAATTTGTCTTAAGCGATTCAGTGGAATTCAGCGGAACTTGGAAATTTGTTTTCGATGTTTGGTGTTGTTAGAAAAGATTTCTTTTGATAAGATATTTGAAGCAGTAACAAAAAAGTTTGCAATAAGGTGGAAATAATTCTGGTACAAGAAATTCTTATCAGAGTCTGAGAAAATGATATTCAAAGTTCACAAGCTATGGGCAAAAGCTTACATCTTTTAAGCGATTCATGGGAATTCAGTGGAACTTCGAAATTAGTTTTCGATGTTTGGTGTTGTTAGAAAAGATTTCTTTCGATAAGATACTTGAAGCAGTAACACAAAAGCTTGCAATGAGGTGTAAATAGTTTTGGTACATAATTTTGTCCAATAACTACTCGAAGTCCTGGCGGATTTCCTCTTAATGCTTTCATTTGACAACCTTTGTTGAAATAGCTGTGTGTAAATGTTACCAGAAGTTCAGGATTATGAACTTTTGATGTTACCGAATATATATTTCTTAACATGGATTATCTCATCCTATTATTAATACATCCATATACGGTGTTGGTTTAAAGAATAATAATAATAATTATACTAATAATAATAAGAGTATGTGGTTTCCACCTGGTTATTCGTTGAAAGTGAATTGATTGTGTAAGTGTTATAATTGTGAGTCGATTTCGTTTATAATAAATGGAGAGTATGAGAAAGCAAGACGTTGCAGATCGAACTGAAAAGAACTGCAGAACATTGTCATGTGACGCACGAATCAACGAAAAGATTCAATTAGATAAATTACTCCCTGGTAGAATAGTTGTAGTTATGCGAAACAGTATGATAGGTAAACGAACAAATAAACTTTGAAAGAAAATATTTGTTTCTGATTTGCACTTTGTGCTTGGGTGGCGAGAGGGGGGGAGGGAGGGGGGGGGGACACGTTAAGGAAGCTTAGGTGGTGGGTTCCGCTGAAGTCTTGTTTGATCGAGATAAGGCACCTTATTTTGTAATGTAACTTTGTTTAAGAGGACAATCCAGGTATTACATGTTGTTAAAAAAATATGTCGTTCTGTTTCTATCAAGACCTACCGAACGCCTTGTCGCTGACAGAACTTAAGTCACAAAGGTAATTTGACTTCTGATAGTACAGTAGCTGCAGACATAGCCTGTTCAACATTTATAGCGAGGAATCTCAAGGCAACCCTGATTGGTTAAGAGTTACATCGCGAGAAATAGCCCATGGAAATTGTAATCATTTTATTAAAAAAAAAAAACAGTACGCCGCACCTCACTCTATGGGCCAACAACATTGTAAGCTACTGTGAGATATTAGACGAACAATCAAAAACCTTGTATGTTGCTAGTTTTAAAACAACCTTTTTGTTTTTCTAACAACAGTTTGTTGCTAAACACTTCTTGAATGGCAGCATTCATATCTGCATACCCATGTTATCATGGTGTCATAAGGATTCGTCACTTGGCAATTACTGTCCAAACTTGCGGGAAATCTTCGAGAAGGATATCAGCAACTTAATGCCGGTTTGCCCTGCCAACTGGACAGACGAAGGTTTTCAATTTGTGCAACGCGCACGATAATATCACTGCGAAAACATCTCGGGCTCAGCGTGAAGTCTGATCGATATAGAGCATTTCAACCGAGTAGGGTAACTGATCGCCCGGATGAAGCCAGCTACACGCAAGAGACTACTTCTAAACGCCAAGCATGTCTGTTTACAGGAGATATTTGTGCGATTTACAAGGTGATATTAATGACACAATTACTGTGGCAATTCATTCTATAGACATTGTTACTGTCATAACATACCAGTCGTCACTGGCAGGTACTATTCTGCCCTCCGTACTGCGCATGCTCCAGGTTCAATTTATTAGTAATGGTCTCTAGGGAGGTGAGTGACTTCATCTTTGACTGAAAACTCTTCAAAAATCGCGGATTTTCTCGGTAAGTAAATAGAGATTTTCATGATTTAGTTTATTGTTATTGATTGTAAAGCAACGCTTGTTAGATCATGCAAAACGTTCACTTAAAACCTCAAAAATATTGTCAACAACAGTATGGTCCGTGATCGCGCGCACAAGTCGTGTAAGAGTTTGCCAGTCGGTTGAGATCAACACTTTGATTTTTTATTAGACAAGAGAGTACCTATCATAAGTTTCCAATTAGCTTCTCTTTGGAGGAAAAAACCGAAATGGTTAAAGAGAATAAAGATCAAAAATACACAGCAATGTAAACTACGAATATAATTTTGACATTGTCAAGTTCAGTTGATTTGTTATTCTGGTGCCTTATTCACGGTTCGTTATACAGCTACATGTTTTTTTTTTTTCCAGTTTGTAAACAGTTTTACTGCGTTTTTAAAAACCAATTTTAAACTCAGGGAGCTTTGAGTCATTTTAATTTTTAACAACTATTTAAAAGCCTCGCGAAATCTGTAAAATGGAATAACATGTGCTTATGTTCCGGAAAATTGATTACAAACATCCAATACAAAACGTAATAACACAATCATCTTAATTGGCCAGTTTAAGGGAGCGTAAAATAAAAATTGAGATTCATTACGCTTACATGAATTTCGCTTCATCTGGTGCACACCTCTTATGAGAAGTTCAGTTTATTTCAAAAAAGACTAAGTTGGTTAAAGCATCGCAACCTTGGATAAACCTGTTTGATCTGGGCTGTCTTGTTTATATAGAGGTTAGGACAATCGAAATAAAAATTGCTTGGAATGATAGTGTAAATGATTTAGTAAACGGTATACCATGTTTCCAGTTTTACGCCCAAATACAGATCGCGACTTTTGTGAATGTATGCCAAATGATGAGTTGAGATTTTGGTCACCGAAACTCGGTAAGGCTTGCCTTCTGGGGTTACCTTCAGTTCGTACATATTAGAAGACATCACCTAACGTTCTGTAAGTTATATAAGTTACAGGGTTAATAATCATCGCACACTGGAATACGCTGCACAACATTATGCCCTGCGTTTGCAAAACTTGGTGCGCACTCGACTTCTACCTGCAGAGTGTATATGTGTGGGTGGGACTGTGGCGAGACCTTCCACCTACCGGGCATGCAGGGGAAGGGAGAGAAAGAGGGACTGTAGGACAGTCTTAGAGCAGAACATGGCTGGTTATTATTGAAGTACATTAGAAAAAATATTCATTCTGTTGTAGTTATGAGTGTTAAAAAGGGTTCTGAGGCTTTATTTTTGGCTTCTCTTTTATCTGAATAGACGGTGGGGACGACGAAGACATGGAGACTGGTTTAAATCTGGCTTGTTTATTTTTACTTTCACTCTTAAGTATCACAGGTAAGATAAAAAGTAATTTTGTAAGCAACTGCTAGCCCGATAACAACAGTACTCCGTTTGCTATAGCTTAGCTCATTTGATTTAACTGAAAGTATAAATCACCCTTCCCAAACTCAATTGACAACTGATATCATACGTTGTGAGTTTATGTGCATACACGTTTGCTATCATTCAGGCCTTCTCAGTCTAGTTTTTCGCAGTTATTCCAGTCTGTCAAGTTACATTATTGCTTCTTTTTTCTCAATTTTACATCAATTTCTACTTGTCAAAGTGATAAATGAAGATATTAATAATAATAATTTAATATTTATAATGCGCAAATTATACATGTTGAAAATGATTAAATGCTCAAAACTAATTAAAAATTCTTAAATTAAAATATTTAACAAAACACAAATATGAAACTAAGGTAAGTAAATATAAAGTAAAGTAAATCATCGCAGTGTATTTTCAATTTAAGCAATTGGAATAAAGAAGCCCGAGAAAAAAATCAGTGCTTTAACGGGATTCGAACCCCGTTGACCTCCGCGATACATTACATAATTTCTACTTGTGTTTAAAAGAATAGCTAACATGATTATTCTGCTCCTCTATTAGCCGCAAATCTCGAACTGATCTCGTCTGACAAGACACCTTGTAAGAAAAGTGCAGTAAACTACAATGTCACCCTCAGCAAAGGGGCCAAGGCTGGAAAATATTACAAAATGGCGGGAATTCACAAGATGGACGAATGTCTAGGACACTGTTGTGGGTCTAAGAGATGTGACGTTGCCTTCATGGTGAATAAAAACTGTTATCTAGTCAAGTGTTTTAATTCAGACTCGTGTGCCATCAAGCAGTCCGATAATTCCAAGTTTGACACGATGCTTTCTGTGGTGTCTAAATCAAACGCAAAGGAGACAAAAGGTATGCCCGCTCATTTTCTGCATAGCACTATTTTATGATTTGTTTTTTCATTTTGCCAAAAGTTATAAAAATATAAATTAACGTTAATGTAAAGAGTGACGTTTCTCCTAAAGAAAGATATACTTTTGAGAAAAGTACCAAGAAGGATTTTTATTCCTCGTGTAGTATTATTTTCTCACCAACGCCCTTCTTGCGTTTTAACCAGATATGCTTCTGTTTTAACTAAATAGCTAACACCTACCTATTTAGTTGGCAGTTCTCAATTACTTGTGCATTTATATTATGAAATGGTTATGCCTACGCAGCGTCATTTTCATTTATTTCTGTCTAGCCTCATAGCCCAGTCAGTTGACTGGTTCAACTAGAATTGTCTTCTCCGAAACTTGTGGGTTCCGGTTAAATATTTGCCCTTGTAGTATAACTTCTTTGCTGGTGTTAAAGCTCGTCGGTTAGCACTCCAAATGATGCTTAATCACTTCTATCGCCGACACCTTGTTTGATTAGCCTCTTGTTTGTTTGATTCAGTTATCATCATGAAGACATAGAGCAGTTTTCAATTGAGTGTCGTTAAACCAAAACCAAAGCAATTACTCTGGCCAATCACAAACGACACAGACAATTCAGTGAACCAATCAAAACTCAAAGCAAATACATGTAGCTGACACTAGCACGAGCGAGTCACGATTGGTTTTGGTTTAAGTTCTGATTGGCTGAGAAAGTGGCGCGAGATTTTTAAGCCAATCACTAAGCGTAGTAATGCAAAACCAAAGCAAACGCAATTTACTTTCGACACTCAAGTGAAAACCGCTCTAAACATATTTGCATGATCTTTCATCACACAGGAGAAGGAAAAGGGGAACCTGCTATGGAAGAAAACCTTCAGGAGAAGGCTTCTGGAACAGAAACCACAGACCCTTTTATTGTTGACAAAGGGGAAGATGACATGACCACAGTGACTGCTTTTGGGGTGAGTTGGAGCTTTTTACTGTGTAGTCACTACGCCGGTAAGACGGTGAGATGAAGACAGAAACCGCAATCGTCCTTGTGGCCACCTTATGTCGAGGCTAATAAATTTAGGTTTAAACAAAGTTACAGTCCTTTATTAAAGCAAGTCTAGCCATCCTGGCCAGTTTAATTGGCAACATATTCGTTGGTAGGCGAATTGATAGAATATAAATGTGATTGCAAGATGCTCGTGTGCGTCGAATTCCTTGCAACTGCAACACGCTCAAGTCACAGAAGGTTACCTATTTTTTTAAGAAACAGCTGTGCTCACGCTGGGCATTTCTTATGACTTGGCATAGCACAGTGTCGACCTTTTCTCACAATTCCAAGCAGTTTAGTATCAGCATTGTATTTATAATCAAAACCTTAGCATATTGTCAAGCCTTGTGAAGAGAATGAAGGCATTCTTTAACTTGGGATATTTCCTTTATTTACAACCAAATTCTCAGAAATTGGCAAAAGGTATCAAAAATATAAAGATAAGCAAAATGTGACTCTACTACACAGTATGGTTAGAAACTCTAGAAAGCCGTGTACATTTATTTAGGGAAGGTACGTTTTTTATTGGGGGGGGGGGGGGTGGGCCGGGGCCTCAGAGGGGAGGGTCATCAGTAAATTTTTTACAAATTGGGGAGGGCCAAACCTGTTTTTTTCGCAGGAGGGGGAGGGTTACACTTTGTTTCGGCATGGAAAAAACTTAACAAGAAAAAAACATAAATAGTGACAACAAACATAACATGGACAACGCATGGTTTGAAAAAAAGACCCTAAAATGTCTTCTTCGTTTCACGCGTTCATTACCTAGCTTCAGTTCGTGAAACAGACCGCCATTTTGTTTTCAAAGCATGTGCTTTTCCAAGTAGTGCCCAGTTTTTCCAAAAGAAAGATAGTTTGTTTTGTTTGGCCGGTTTTCCGGCCATTGGTGATGGAATCGGATATTTTCTGCTTGGCCAGAAAACTGGCCATCGCTGGTAAAAGGGTTGTTCCTGATTTACCACTATCGGCTAGAATCAAATATTTGAAAAACGTTTAAGAGTACTTACGTATTCTAGCTGTATAAAATGACAATGTGCGGTTCTGTTGAAATAACCTAATTCTTCCTCCAGAATGCAGGAAATGCACTCTTAGAGGCCCAAATTTTAAAATTTTCCCGGGGGAGCATGCCCCCGAACCCCCCTAGAAGGTTGAGCCTTAGGAGCTCCAAAACGTTTGCTGCCTACTCTGACTGTTATTAAAAACCCTGTAATAGTTGCTTTGTGCGCAGATGGAGCGACCAGAAAGCGTTAAGGTCAGCAACCCTTCTGTTTATATTTGTTCCCAAGGAACCACTGAGTAGGTGGGGGGAGGGTCACATGTTTTTGTGTGCGTGTTTGTGGAGGGTCATGCAACAAAACATTCTAGGAAGTGGGAGGGCCACGAATTTTTTTGCAAAAAAATCCTAAAATACCCCGGCCCACCCCCCTTAATAAAAAACGTACCTTCCCTTATCAATAGTTTTTTG
>NW_027558434.1:0-10687 GCF_052425735.1 Oculina patagonica
ATGGTGGATTTCCACTGACGCGTAATTTTTTACGTGCGTAAAAAAATTAGAGACAATGTATAAACGGCTTGCGTATACGTTTACGCAAGCCGTTCATACATTGTCTCTAATTTTTTTCACGCACGTAAAAATTTACGCATCAGTGGAAATCCACCATAAAACGACGTTTACGGTTACTGAAAACGGAGCTATTCGTAAACACTGACGTCAAATAGTCATGTGATTTCTGTCAATAGCTCTGCATAGTGTGGACAGTGAAACTATTAAAAACGATACGAAAACGAAAGTGTGGACGGAAAACATTTTATCCGTTTTCAAATTTATCCGCAGGGCCGTAACCACACCTTTGCCATACACGAGGCAAGATCTTGCTAGGGGGTTATGGAGGCCCTCAAGAAAACTTTGAAATCTAGAGGCTCTGAAACTCTTTCAGAGACATAATTTTTCTTGAGGCATTTCTTGAGAAAAACCAATCTTGTTCAACTGGGGATTATTTTCCCAACAAAACACATTTCTTTTTTAATTTTGGTGATTCTAGGCGAAGAAAGTGCCTCGTCTTGCCTCTTGCTAGTTACGGCCCTGATCCGAATTAATGTGGCCGGGGCCTTAAAATCATACGCAGTATTAAATCATTGAGGATTCGTTTCACTCTGCTTTGCGTTAGCTTCTTGATCAGCTTCGTCGCGTTTTTTCTGTGCGTCAACATATTCAGGATAATCGATATACCCATCAGAGTCTAAATCATCCATGCTTAGAATCTCATCCACTACTTTCGCATTAGCCTCTTCAGAAGTCGATTCTTTGTCTGTTACTCCCGTTTCATTCTGATAATGACTTATGGCATGCATAAGTTCAAGGCCGTCCAGTTTTCTGTTGTTGTCGTAATCGTGAAGCCTAAAATAGTGGAACTGCAGATCTTCATCACTCATGTCTTCGTCCTCCTTCAGGTTTATTTCTTCTTTGAGATGCTCTTTGATGTGGCTAAAAGAAATCAAGGAAAAGTACTCAGTGAGAAAAAAAATATTTCCCAGCTATTTTTCTTAAATATGGCTGGCTGAATTCTCTCACGTTTATTGGTTGAGAGATGTGGTAGATGAGAGTATACGTATAGACCTAGACCAACCAAGAAATTTTCGAAAAAAAAATTCTTGTGAAGTGCCCGTCGGGACTTTTTCAAATTTTCGGCACCGGAGATTTGCCAAATGTTAATTTTGAGATTTAGGGTGAAATTTCTGACGATAAAATCGTACAAACACTTAAATCTACATATAAATGTAGAAACAGAAGAATTAAACCTTAATTTTTGTGTTTCATGCTTTCACCTTACGGTTTTTTAACTAGTTCACTCCCAGGGAAGAACAGTCGTTTCCCGCATCCTACACGCGGTTTCTCGCTTTCTGTTCCCGCCACGCGTGACTCGCACTTCTCGCTTCACGCTTCACGCGTCAGGCAAGACTGCCTCCGGCGATAAACATGGTGGCAAAATTTGTAATAAATTATAATGGCAAGTTACAGAACAGGTGCACTTTACTGTAGTTCTAAATAATAACAAAAATATAAATCACTCCTTTACGGTAGTCTAAAAGCTGTATCTTGTAATTTCATGTGCACAGTTACCCGGCTTTATAAAAATTCATCAACATAGAGAGTTACAGTGGACAAATGTTGAAAATTTTGTTTGAATTGAACGCGAGTTCCGCGTTCGAGTTAGACGAAGGAAAACGTAATTGCAGCTGCAATATAGAAAACAACACACGGCGAAACTGCTTTTATAACGCCTGCGTTTGCGAAAAGTTTGAGCTCGATGGAGCTCGACTTCATCGACACTGGACGCTATGCATACAATATATTTTTTTACTTTAATTTGCATAAAATACTTCACTATTAAATCGACCAAAATCTTCGATCGATACAACAAAAGTAACTCATGCAGACCTATGTTGCAGTTTTCGCTAACATGATTTGATTTAGAACATGTCATCAACGCTCTGAAAGGTACGATTTTCAGTGCATTTGTTTTTGAGCTGTTATTAAACAACCTGCATGTGAGGCAGACTGTCTTAAATGTAAATTCACTTACTCTCGATCGTGCGTAACCTTCGAATCGTGCAGAGCTGACTTGGGTTCTTCGTGGGCACTTGCAAAGTAGAGAACAGCGATCGAGAACATACACACACTGATCAAGTTGTGAAGAAAACCCATCCTTCTTTCCTTTTTCGCGCTGTTCCAAAGTCTTTTCTCACAAATTAACGCGCGGCGGTCGCTTAAAAGTTTACTTATGGTAATTCCCGCTTTATTACATTATTAATTCGCGCTCTATTGAACAAAAATTGTAAATCGTTGTCTAATCTCTTCGTGTGTGCGTGTGGTTTCTCAATTGGTGGATTTTACAAAGGACAGTGTATATTTTCTTCGCTTCAGTGGTATCCGCATGGGAATACTGTCTCCGTCATTTCCTTCCTCTTAAAACGATAAATTTGCATACAGAGAGAGTGCTTTAAGTGTTAGTTCGCCGAGCTTAATATTTTTCTGAAAGTTATGTAAGACTACAAGGTAACCTCTACCAACTTTTTCGTTTTAAAAGCGCAGACTTTTTTAATACGCTTCCTCTCGGGTTCTCATGAGTCTAAAATGTTGAAAAAAGGTTGATCGTTTTAATTCGGACAGGTTTATTTTGCAATGATTACACGTCAAATGGAAGCGGAGACTTTTTAAACCGTACTAGTGTGGACGGGGCCTCAGTTTAAAGTACTGTTTACACCGGCCTCGAAGAGTGATAATTTCAGTTAGGAGACTATACTTGTCCATTATCAAAGAAACAGCGCATTGAAATTCAAAATAGTTGAATTAATTTATTTGAGATATTTTACAGATGCTTTGAAGTTGATGACATAGCTAACGCTGGACAGAACAGTTGAACAGGCGACTGTGTACCTGAAACATTAAAAAAGAACAATCAAATACACAGATTATAATTTACGAAAATAACATCTCTCTCAAGTCCAGGAGGAAGGAAAATGATTGAGAATTTTGTTTTTCGGCTACAAATGTTTCCAGATGCATGTAATTTGGGGGTGGGGCGGGGGAGGGTGTGCTATGTTATAAAATGTGTGTTTTCCATGATGGTTTTGGTAAATGTATTAAAAATGTCAGTGTATCAGTAATGGCTAACTCAAGAATAAGTTGACTCAAGATTACTCTACATGTACATGGACTTTATGCAGGGTTCGTACTCTTTTGAGCTTTTGAAATTCCATGACCAGCTTTCCATGACCTTTCAAAGTTTTCCATGACCTAAATTTGACCATTTTTCTTGGAATTTTTCAAAAATTATCTTGATTTTGGGTACGTTTTTACCCTGCCTAATCTATTTTGTACAATCAAAACCATTTTCTAAGACTTTCCATACACTGTAACCCATGACTTTCCAGGCCTGGAAAATGAAATTCTAAAATTCCAAATGGTCAGAAGTCTTGTAATCTTAGAGGAATCCTCTGGCAATTTGTTCAAGCTTGAAAACTTCGGTTAGGAATAGAATTCTATTTTGGAAATCTTCACCCAGGTGGAATTATAGAGTGTGATAGTACACACCATGCCTAGAACACATCAGTCAAGACACTATTCTTCCTAACTGGACCTGAAAAGTTACCTACCAAAGATATTGTAAATGAGGATGATCCACAAAACCAAAGACAGGAGCTGCCAGTGAACAGCCGACAAGAGCCAACTGTAAAACAGTGTTGGCCTAAAACAAAAAGGAACAGAGCTTTTTAAATGTTTGAAAAATTAAGCAAATTTAATAAAAAATAATGACATAATGATAGAGACTAAGGCCCAACTACTGTAAAAAAATGTAAAAAAAAACTAAGTGTTGTTTATAGTGTAAAATTGTTGAAACATTCTTACACAAAAAAACTACCAGTCGATAATTTTTTTCTACAGTAAAAATTTTTCTTTTTCTCCCCCCTCCTCAACCTCGCCTATCCAGTGCTGTTACCAAAATCTTAATGGCATTTAATTTAAAGTGATAGATCAAACTTATCCCTTTAGAAAAAAAAAATGTATGATGTCAGGGATGCAACTTTTCAATAAAAAAATTGCACTAGTGCAATGATTGAATTCTCATTTATCACCAGTTAAATGCAAAAATTGCAGACAAAAGCTCTCTTGCTTTAGTATTGATATTAAGAGGAGAATTTTGACATTGACCACTGGCCAAAAGAATGGTTTATGTAATATATCAAACATGAGAGACCGTGTTTCGTCTGGATATTCAAATACCGAGAAGAGAGTTGAATATACAATGCCCAGCAGAGTATTTTTGACAAAATTTGAGGTGTTTGGATAGCCAATGAAACACTGTCTTGAGTGTTTGATATATCTGCGCATTTGAATAAAAAAACTACGGAGTAAAGAGAGAAATAAAATGAAAAAAATCTATGCTAATTAAGACTGGGCAACCAAACCTACTTCACGGTCATGATTTCCTTTGTTTTAATTTGATTAATTATTAATGAGTTTGAGAATTCAACTTACCTTGCCAAGTAAGTTGGGTCTTAATTCCACTGTGGGTAATTTGATATCAAAATATCTGGAAACTGTTCTCTACTCAAAAAGAAAAATTAAGAAAATGTGTATTAAAACTGTGTCATTCCTTCTAAATTAAGTGTTGATTTAGCTGAGCTGTGTTTGCTGCGTTATTTAGTAAATGAGTGAAAACATTCTCATTTAGGATGTTTTAGCCACATTTGTTGAGAACATGTGAAAAAAACCTATGTAGCAATGTCCCAGATGCCAGAATCTTCTCTAACAAGTTACATTATAACAAACTACATAAAACCACTTCTTTCCTAAAGTATACATTTTCACATTCTCGTCCCCATAGCCCTTTCGTTTCTCTTAGCCGGCTGGGCCTTGGCATGAGGAAACAAAGGGCTCTGGGGACAAAGGATTTCCAGTCCTAGATTCTAGGACTTCCGGTCTTCATGTATGCAGTCATGACGTTTCAAAAGAATGTATGAGAGAGTCGTTACGTTTTCGACTTCCGTTTAGGTATTCTTTGTTCCAAACAACCAATCAAAAAAATTCAAATTAATTCAAAAATCCTATGTCCCCAGAGCCCTCCGTTTTCTCGTGCCAAGCCGGCTAAGAGAAACGAAAGGGCTATGGGGACGAGAATGACATTTTCACTGTGCCCAAGCTTACTACTGGTTTCAAGGTTTCACTGCAAAAGCTCAGTTTGATTGGTTTATTTTATTTACTGGTATTTACATTGGTAGTGATTGGTTGGACTTACTGGTGATGGAAGAGACTTGTATCTAAAGTAAAATGCACAGCTGACCAGTAGAGCATCTCGGCTGAGGATCAGTGCAGTGAGGGCAACTACAGGAAAAAAAGAGCTTATTAACCTGTTGCACTAACTCATGGCAGAATCTCAGAATCTCATTTTTTGTCATCATCATCATCATCACCATCACCATCACCAATGTCATCAACATAGTTTGTTTTTTCATCCCTTGCCAATTAACAAACACTACTGTTCAGTAATGTATGTGGCTTGTACGGGTACAAACAGTACATTTTTACAGGATAATCAATTCACTATCAATTCATAATCAATTTACCAGGTAAAAGAGATGCCACAGTGAGAGAAACAGTCAGCACAGACATCAGAATCTTGTCGGCGAGTGGATCTAAAACGGTGCCCAACACCGACTTCTGGTTTTTGAAATTTCTTGCTATGAATCCATCAAGCTATAAAATGAACAAAAATGTCCATTAGATAATTTTCATACTCTAAGTGGAATCCTGATCTCTCAAATCCTTATTTTTTCATACCTTCCGATAACTTGAGTGACAAAAGTTATTTCCCTTTCCTCATATAGTTAAATTCTGCAATTTTATCCCAGGTTCAAGGTTCAAGAAATCAGGATTCTACTGTATCTGGATTAAAGCCATGAACCATCCAATGAGAGCCAGCAAAATCTGACAAAGAACCCACAAATTGAGATATGGCGGCCTTTTACGGACTAAATAACGAATGACTATACATCAATGTTATGTTGCATACATCGATGTTGTATGAACTAAAAGATGTTCGATACAACTAAAAGATGTTCGATACAACTAAAAGATATTTGATACAACTACTAAAAGATGTTCGTTACAACTAAAAGATACAAAGTATTTGATACAACTAAAAGATGTTTGTTACAACTAAAAGATATTCGATCCAACTAAAAGATGTTTGTTTCAAATAAAAGATGAGGAAGCGGAAATGAATTTTGAAAACAGGAAGTGACATTTTACCCAGGTTTCCTGCGATCCAACGCACATACAAAATGGCTTTTGGTGGAGCTGCGATATTCCGATATTCCTTTTAGTTGTATCGAACATCTTTTAGTTCACACAACATCGATGTATGCAACATAACATTGATGTATAGTCATTCGTTATTTAGTCCGTAAAAGGCCGCCATATTGAGAGGTGAGGTGGCACAAGAGGTGGTCTGAGTTTCAGTATTGTTCTTGGGCAAGACACTTCCCTTACAGTGCCTCTCTCCACCAAGGATTATGAATTGAACTGGAAAACTGTCGAGGAAAATGCTGGACCTCTAATGGACTAGCATGCAAGATTTCATGTCACCAATAAAATTCACTCTCAAACAACAAATAACTCATCAAGTAAAAACAAAGAAAATTATAACTTACCCTGAAGGAGGTTTGGATACCCGATCTTAATTAGCATAGATTCTTACGACTGATTTTACTTCTCTTTTCACTCGGTAGTTTTTGTTTCAGTTGAGAAGATATAACAAACACTTGAGACAGTGTTTCATCGGCTATCCAAACACCTTGAATTTCATCAAAAATACTCTGCTGTGGGTCACATTTTCAAATCTCTTCTTGGTGTTTGGATATCCCCATGAAACACTGTTGCTCGTGTTTGATATATTATGTAATAAAACAATATACAATAAATTAGTTTTTGTACCTTACCATGTCAGTGATACCAGCAAAACCAAACAGAGCTAACGAGCTCACATAATCCTCTGAAACTATCAGATAGCCAATAACTGGTGTTGCCAATATTCTGAGAGTGGACAGCAGGTTTGGTACTGTAAAAATGTCTTCTTTCTTCAAAACAAGAAATGCTCTAAGTCAGTATTTTATTATTTATTTATTTTTTATTATATTTTAAAAACATAAGGTGATAGTTAAAGCCACAGTTTTGGTATGTATTTGAAGAAAAAAAAAGGGTAAAATCTGCGTTCAAGCCCAGTCAAGTGGCCCTTCAGGCCAGGGCTTATCCTGGTTTCTGTAGCATGACTGAAGCGACTAGTATTATTACTACTCCCACCTGGATGGGATGCTAGTCCATCCCAGGGTTATCCCCCAGCAGTAAAATTATTTGCTGGAACCCTTTATACACCCGGGCAAAGAGAGGCACTATGAGAGTAGTGTCTTGCCCAAGAACACAACATAGTGACCCTGGCTGTGGCTCAAACCTGGACCGCTTGATCCAGAGTCCGGCACAGTCTAACCATTAGGCCACCATGCCTCCGACATGATGCCCCCTCAGAAAAACCCGATTTGTTCTTAGCTCCATCAGAAAAAAGACCACTTTTTGCTCATTTTTTGCTTACCCCCTCAGAAAGAATCAAAGGTGCCAATATATTTCAGACCTCTTAAGAAAAATTTGTCAACAGGGTGGGGGGGGGGGTGAATTTTTTTGGAATGGCCCCCAGGACTACTTTCTTTACCATTAACGATTGAGGTAAGCAACCACCTTTCAATAATCTTCTGACTGACTCTGGCCCATTGTTCAGGACATACTTCTTTATTTTAGCACTATTGAATTGGTTGTATCCAATTTCAAGAATATTTTAAAGCATGTAACTTGTGGTTTAGGTTACAAAATATGAACATGATACTACTAAAGATATGTCACCAGAAAGTCTGAAACAGGTTCTGAAAATGGCATATGTTGTTCAAGAACCTCGTGGCATCTCCTCACCAAAATGTTCCAACAACAATTCCCCCCCCCCCCTACCCCTCCCCACACGGAACACACCTTTTCGAATGTGATACACGGCTTTGTATATAACCTACCATTTCTTTCATTTGTTCGAGCTTCGCCTTTATTTTCCCAGCCCCTGGCTTTGTCTGTCCTCGTTGAAACTGAAATGCTGTAGATCTATAAGGCCTCAACCCTTTACAAAACACGGAAAAGTCTTCCAGAACACATCTGCTTCGCTGCCAAAGAATGCCTCCAGAAGTGCGATCTTTCGACGAGTAACGATACCCAATGAAGCTGAAGCTAGAGATAAAGGCAGCAGGCATTACATACTTGAATTTTGACGGAATAAAGTCAGGGCCAAAACAACTTTTTAGGGTTAAATTTAGGCGGAGTGCCTTGCAAGTTCTGCAGACACCCGCCATCTTTAACCCTTTAGTCACCAATCTTCTCCGTGCAAAACCTAAACAATGCGGAGGCCTGGGTCTCAGCACGAAAAGCAACATGGCGTCTGGAAGTGGTATTATCAAAGGAGTTAAAGGTATTCTCCAAAAACCAGCCGTCAAAACGGTCGTCAAAACACTGTTTCCGGATCCTATGGCAAAATTCAAGTATTCAGAAGTGTTGTGGGACTTTAGGAATAAGGAAAACCTTGAGCAATGGACGCTTATAACAGATGAGCAGTTTGGTGGTAAATCTACAGCTGAGTTTGTTCAAAGTCCAGGCGGTAAAGCTGTGTTTAGAGGGAATGTTTCCACTGATTTACCACCAGCTACGAATGTTAAATACAGTGGTATGTGCTCGATCAGATCACAGCCACAAAGGGTGAGTTCTGTAGTTGTTTATAGCCAACTAAGTTTGGGGACCAACGGACCAGGTATTTATAAAGGTACAATGTACCTAGAGCGGGGGGCGGGGGGGGGGGGGGACTCTGCTCCTCCTTTATATCCACCCCCTGGCTGGCAGAGGTGCCAACATAAAAAAATAGAAATCCAAGAGATTTCCAATTTTACATAAGGTAATCCTCTTCTCAACACCAAAAGCAGAGTAAAAATCAGAGCTCAATCTATTCAACCACAAAAACATGTCACATATCCAATAAGTTTAGGGCTTATTATCAGAATTCTAATTTATGGTAAATGATTTTATCGAGCACATTTGAGACCGAAATAAACTTCAATGTACCTGTCAGGTCTCTTTTGTTACAAGGGCGAATAAGTGAGCATCTGAGATTTGACCCAAACAATTTCACACAGATAACGTAGCCCCACAAATAGACCCATATAGTAAAATGTAGATTGGCAAGGGTCTATTATACTCTGGCGGTCTGGTGGATTAAGCCAATTTTGAGTGGTGGTCTGCAGGCACACTCTTTAATATCTGGCAGTTTGGTCTTCAGGGCAGTCTGCAGACTGTACAAACCCTATAATAGACCCTTATTGGTTGCTGGGCAGGCATAATAACTGAATTTTCTAACTGAGAGACAAACAATCTGCAACACAATAGACAAAGATCTCTTTCAAGCTGCATCGTCAATGTGGAATTGTTTGGAGCTAATCTCATATATATTTGGGAAGGGAAAGAATTCAAGTGCACAAAGAAAGACACTTGCTACTCAGGCTAATCCCATTTAGTGCTCTCACTCCTTGTGAAATGAAACTGTCGAGAAATATTTTTATGTTCAGCATTTGCATGCAATTATTGTCTCAGCTTCCTCTAGGGACTTCTACATCACACTATGGTTTTTAACTCTTGTCGCCTCTCATGCTAGACACTCAATACAACCAATATTTCACGCTCATATCAGGGATCCATATTCGCAGTCGTCCGGTCGTCCGAGACGACTAAAACATCGTATGGACGACCAAAAGATTACATAAACTCGTCCGCTGGACGACTTAAGTTTGACTTAATGAAAAAAAAAAACAATTATTAAGATTTCTTATGAGTTACTTGCGTTCTGA
This sequence comes from Oculina patagonica, assembly GCF_052425735.1. Classification (NCBI taxonomy): domain Eukaryota; kingdom Metazoa; phylum Cnidaria; class Anthozoa; order Scleractinia; family Oculinidae; genus Oculina; species Oculina patagonica. Next base: position 9,981 of record NW_027558434.1, read on the forward strand.
CCACTTGTCATCCATTCATAACTTTTCGAAAACAGAACATAATTTGCAACTTTCTGTCGCGATAAAATCATAATTTTGGCCGCCATCTTGGCTGATGCGGTATTTTCCATCAACGAAATCACTGCAGGCTCAATTTTCAAGCTCTCAACCGCTGATATTTTGTACTGCAGCTGCATTTGCGAAAACACGAGGCGATCGCATCAGCTGATGTTTTGATCAAAATTTGCCGTTATCTTGGTCTGGTGCCGCCAGCAAAGAAAAAAAAAGCAATGTTAACACTTCAGAAAAACAAATCAAATATGAATTATAAGAGAAAAAGCGTTCTTTTCTTCCGTGGTTGCAGTCGAAGATGCCCTGGCTTTCATTTGTGCCCGCATCATACGTTTCCGCAACATCACAAGCCGCTTGGGGGCGTGATGTTTTGTGAAATTTGTAAACCGGCAGCCAAGATAGACAAGTAAAAAGTCTCATTAACAAATACTTGTGAATCAAACTTTATTAAAACAGATTTGTTGTCTTGAAGATTTCATGTATACACAGTGTTACATACATGTGATAATAACAAAAAAGTCAACTTTTCATTTACTTGTTGTATGGTCGCCATTCTTCGCTTTTGAACGGGCAAGTAAAATTTTGCCAGGGCAAGTATGTCATCTTGCATACTTGCCCGGCTGACGACTTGGAGAAAAAACGAATATGGATCCCTG
>NW_027558435.1:0-10692 GCF_052425735.1 Oculina patagonica
GAGAATGTGGTCGTGTTTAGCAAACACGTTCTGGGACTGTGTTCGGGATATGTTCGGAACGTCTTCGGAATACTTCGGACATCTTCGGGAATGGTCGTGTCATCTCCGGAAATCCTAGCACTCTCAGGATAAAAATCTCACGCCTTTGACCCAGAAAAAGTTGGCAGGTATACATAACCCCCTTTTCTTCTGGGCCTCCATGCTTTATGGCCACCTCTAGCAATCTTCCACTGGTACTTGACAGGGTTTTCATGAATCTCACTGATTCTAATTCTGTGCACGTGTGCCTGGGAACTATCTCACTAACTGAGGGGGAGGGACAGGATGGTAAATCTCCCTCCTCCCTACTTTTTGAGCCGATTTCTCCCTCCTCCCTATCCTGTTCCGCCCCCCTCCTAACTGTTTGCTGTTTAAATGTAAAATGTTAACTACAGTTCTACTTACTAACCTTAATACATTTAAATGGAAGGTCGAGTTCTTTTGCAATCCTTTCAAGGAAAATGATAGCACTTTCTGAAATGGGAAATATAAGAATTTAATAAAATGTTATTTATTACACCCCGAAGGAAGACAACTCGCAGGTCTGTAGTTTAGACCAAGCTACACTTACCATAGTCCGGATTTGGCTGAACAGTTTTTATCCTCAAGTACTCTCTAAAAACTGTAACGGAGGGGTCTTCTTCCACTTTCGCCCGCTTGGCCGCCATCTTTGCAAAAAGTGACTCCCCTCCCCTCCTTACTGCCTCTGACCCCTGGCAGGCAAGTACATTCACAAGCGATTTACAAGGGGGATACCCTTAAGAATACCGAGTGATTCTAAACGGAAATATTAACCAAACGAATGATTTACCATGTGACTTGCATCATAAAATTTCTAGTGATTTTTTTTTTAATCGATATTATAATAATTAACAGACCTTTAAAATTTACAGACTATTTTTTCTACTATAGATTATTGATTCCACCCCACCCTGGTTGGGTTCCATTTTATTTTCGCGCGCCATGCGCATTGCGCCTTATTGTGGAAGTGGGTTTCTTTTAATTGTTTTTATTTCAGTTTCATCTCTAATAAGCAGCCTTTCTTTGGAAGTACGTTATAGGACAGGTGAGATTTTATATCAGTTTTGGTTTTCTTATCGCAGTAATTGTAATCATTTACAGAAACGCAAGAAAATTCGTTTCCGCTCATACTTCAGTGACCTCCGATCTGACCTGATCAAGTGAGCTGGAAATGCGGAGATTTTTCTACGAAAACATCATAACAAACAGGGGAATCTCTGTTTTGAACTGAAGATCCGTTAAAAACACTAAATATTTCAAGTAATCGAGGAAAATCAGATGCTTTGCTAGTTTGCCATGAAAAGCCTTAAGTTCAGTCACACCAGCGACATAACGGCAAGGTCACGCAAACTCAAAAAACACCTCACGTTGATGTTTTATGTCCCCAGTGCAAACAACACAACATAGGAACATAGCAGGAACGTTAAAACACGACCATAATGAAATAAGGGAAAAACTGATCTTTTTTATGTCATGTCGCTAGTGTAAACCAGGGTAAATAAGCTTACTAGCTACATTCAGAGCATCCTCGGAGACCCAGGGGCAGTTAGTGGGGGCGACGGGCAGCTTATCGGGACAACGGGATTTTCGGGCGAAAGTTTACAACATAGAGCGTAACAGCCCCTGGGCACTTTGTCTTACCGAACCAGTTCCAGAAGCGTTTGAACTCCTTCCCCTTGATTGGCCACAAAAATATTTTTGTGGCCAATAAGCGAGGTTGACCAAAAGAGCGACTCTGATGTCTTCTTACACGAAGTTGTTTTCCTCATAGACTCGTCGTTGTTGTTAAGCCCGTCCATCGGATGATACTACGTGGGTCTCAGATAAAAAAGCAAAACAAAAACAAAACAACGAGGCCTGGGAATATGTTAAATGTAGCATAGCGCAAGGAAACCAAAAGTTTTTAAAGCTATACGCGAGCAGCTCTTGTTTATAAGTTTTGTTTTTGTTATTTAAATATCCAACAAATTAAACAAAAACCCTTTGTTTTAACTGTCAAGCTGGCAACAAAATAACAATAGGTGACGACAGCGATATCTTCGCTAACGCGTGGCCCGTGCAGTGAAGTACCCAGACCGTGGCAAGTTCCAGAAGTCGGCAATGACCGAGAAAAATAATAAGAATTGTTGTTTACTTGAATAACTATTAAAAAGCGCGCAACTAAAAGTGTAGAACTGGCAGTCGTCTAGATAAGGCTTATTTTTTTCTGAGACTCTCCATGTAATAGCATCCGATTGATGGGCAGAGCATCCACGACGAGTCTATGAGGAAAACAACTTCGTGTAAGAAGACATCAGAGTCTCCTGGCCGGTCCTCGTCGCTGATTGGCCACAAAAATATTTTTGTGGCCAATCAGGAGGAAGGAGTTCAAACGCTTCTGGAACTGGTTCGGTAAGACAAAGTGCCCAGGGGCTGTTACGCTCTATGTTGTAAACTTTCGCCCGAAAATCCTGTTGTCCCTATAAGCTGCCCGTCGCCCCCACTAACTGCCCCTGGGTCTCCGAGGATGCATTCAGAGATGGCGGAGCGTTTTGAAACGTGGGGGGACTACGACTGTCCCAAAAATACTTGGCAGGTTTTCATATTTGTAGTAACTTTTTATTTTCTGACCAAAGATTTCGAAGATTCTGTGATTGTTGTTCGAAGCCATACTTTTCCGAAGATAAACAAAGTTTACCGAAGACTTCCAAGTAATTTTCTACAGCCCCCCCCCCTGCCCCACCGCCTATGACATTGTACTGCTGGTACATTCATATTTCTCCTCTACTTGTTACTTACAGAATAATGTCATCTGGGGATGAAGTAAATACTAATAACTTGCAAAACTTGGTAAGTTTTTACATTATTTTGCTATACTGTTGTTACATGGCAGGGGTATTTTGCAGAATGCAGAACGCAGAATGCAGAATGATGCTCTAACTAGCAAATTAAAGCTAACCACAACCAATTAAAGCCAACCACAAGCAAACCAGGGTGAAACTAACTGCAAGCAAACCGGGTTGAAGCTAACTGCAAGCAAACCGAAATGAAAGCTAACTGCGAGCAAACCAAAGTGAAAGCTAACCACCATCAAACTGCCCGCTGACCATTATTCTGCGCTCTGTATTCTGCAAAATACCCCTGCTGGTCGTAACATTGTACTGTAAACAAAGGGGATCACCCCATCCTGTTACTTGTTTAGACCTCATTTTTTAGCAGACCCTTGGAGTTTTAACTACTGGTATTTTGACAAGGGGATTCTTGATGTTGAGACAGTTTAAAATTTAATTATTTATTGCTGGTCATGTTGTTCTCATTCATTAAACTTTTAATTATTCCATCGTGCTGTTTTTTTAGCTGAGTCATTCCAACTGATTACCTGCATACATGTATTCAGTCGTATTGTACCATTGGCGGATCTAGGGGAGGGGCCAGGGGGGTCTGGGCCCCACCTTATTTTTAGGGAAAACCAAAGCCAACAGTGCAGAGAAAAAATATTACCTTATTATAGGAATATAACGAAGCATTTTAACAACGCGAATAAAATGTACGCGTAATAAAATTTTAATTTTAAAACGTGAATTTTTAAAATTGCGTTAATAACATGTATCGTAAATTTCCTATAATAAGGTAATTTCCAGAGCGGGCCCCACTCTTATTCCAGGTTCTGGATAACCGGGCCCCCACTTACCTGAAGGTCCGAATCCACCACTGTGTACTAGCTTGTATATGTTGCAGTTAATTTTTGATCTCAGCTAATTTTACTAGTTAGTTTTTTCTAACCAGTTGATTTTTTTAACTACCCCGTAGTTAAATAATGGGGTTAGGGTTGGGGTATCATATATTTTAAAAAATAGTGGTTCACCCAACGTTTCCTACGTGGCAAAGTGGTAAGGGGTTGGACAGCAAATCCAGAGGTCGAGAGTTCAAATCCACTGCAGGTTAGTAAAAAAGAAAAAAAAAAGATAGTACTTAGGGGAGGGGGATAATAGAAGATAGTAGGGGTTAGTAAGGATGAGGGAGGGATGAGATATCAAGGGAGGAGAGGTGTTCTACTTTTTCTACTTATTACTGGCTAGAATAAAAAAAAAACTAGTTAGAAAAAAAACTAACTAGTTAAAATAAAAAATTAACTGAGATCAAAAATTAACTGCAACATATATGCTCAAACCTAACACATTCTCTTAATTATTACTAGAACGTCAATGAATCCACAGACAAGTCAAAAAGGTAACATGTTGTTAAAATGTATTTTTAAATAATGTTGCTATCCCTTACAGAACAATACAACTGTGAGGTGTTGTTAGTTTAATGTGTGAGCTACTAATCAAAACAAACAATGGCTCAAATTGGCATTAATAGCTGATTCCCTCTATAGCGCGCACCTGCAGGGAATCACGGTAGTAGTATTCATCAAATCTTGCGCAAGACTCAGCAACGTGCATTGTTGCTGAGTTGCTGAGTCTCGCGCAAGATTTGATGAAATATATACAACTACCGTGATTCCCTGCAGGCGTGGGCTATAGAGGGAATCGGGTATTGGCTGGGGCACACTGCCCTGTATGAGTAGGTTAGCCTGTGCGACTTCTACTGATTGCATGACAAAAGAACCCCCTTGTCTGTCCAGCACTGTAAGCTGATATTATGAATTGGACAAGAGTATTGGTTAGCAGGTGATATTTAAAGGCAATGCAACCAATTAGCTTGGTGGAAGTTTTTTGTGCAGACTTAACATACTGCACCAGACAGGAGTGACCCTAGTTTGCTAATAAAAAATATAATAGCATAAAACAAATCCAATCGTCTCTTCTATGCCAAAACCAAAGCAAAATTTAAATTTAAAAAAATTGTAATTTCTTATTGTTATTTTTTATTGTTGCTTTTAGAACAGGAATTGTCTTTGATGAAAGGATGAAAAAACATTTCAATGTGTGGGACGTGTAAGTTGTTTGTAGGTGCCTTCATGCATTATGTAAAGTGCTGCACAGATTGTAATTTAACTTATAATCCACTTCATTCAAGAAAAGAAATTTATTCCATGAAATATACTTTTCACAAATTCACTTTTTCACAATTATTACAGCATTTTAATTTGGTTCCTCAACAAACTACAGACTTTGCAGAATAATTATTTCCAAACCTCACATGCATTGTATAAAAAGTAATGGAAATACAAAAGTTGAAAGTTATTAGAAAACTAATCTTGATGCTATCCTTGATGCAAATTTTGATTTTTAGAACTCATCCCGAGGTCCCAGACAGAATTCAGCGGCCCTATGACAAACATAAGGAGTACGGCCTGCTAGAAAGGTGCCAGGCACTCCCAGTAAGTCAAGAGCAAATTATTGTGTTCTACTCGACATATTTCTTTGCATGTTGGCTGACAGAAAATATAGTTTTGTTTCATTGGCAGTGGATGACAGGAAACTAGAGCCCCATTTAAAATGTAAAGTCATCTCACAAATAAATAATAATTAAGATTTAGGTATAAAAATTAGTAAAATTATAATTTTATTTTATGTGTGATGACAGAAATTTTCAAAGTTGAAAATTAAATTGTTTGAAATGGCATTTCATAATTTTCTACTTTGATTTTGTGTGAATGGACAGCATTCACATTTTTTTTAGAAATTGACTGTCACATTTTTTTTGGAATTTGACTGTTTAGATAAAAATTGATAAATCTGTCGCGTTAATTTTTTTTAGTCGCGGTTTGCTACAGATGAAGAGCTTCTCTGTCAACATAGGTAATAGTTTTTTAAAGACAGGCTTTTAATCAATGAACTTAGGGGGTGGCATAATTATTATCATGGTACCTTCAAGATTGTGAGACTGAGAGAGAGAAATTATATCTTTTCCGTGGGTCTGCTGAATTAGTTTCTTAACCATGCAAAAATATTGAGTCTATGAGACCATGGATCACAAAAAAATTATGAGATGGTGAGATTCATAAAATTTAATTTATTAAGTTCTGTGAGCAGGGTGCAAAGCAATTCAATTTTTCAGCTTGTCCTTTGGGCAAGCTTTAGCCAGGATGTACTAGCCCAAAAGTCATTTAAACTAGCCCAAAAAAATCCTTATAAGCATAATTAATTTCCTTTAAAAATTTCCCTGAAAACTTTCACTTGCCCAACGGGCAAGAGAAGGATAAAATCCACTAGCCCGGCCGCAAAATCCACTAGCCCCTGGCTATTGGACATGCAATTCTTTGCACGCTGACCAGTGAGACAATTTTTTGACGGATTATTTGCCACTCCTTATATAGAATTGTTGACAAAAACATACTAGACCATTACCAATGAACCATGATTTTAATTAAAAAAATTACTTGACTTATTGTTTAACTACTATGATTTATAACCGTATTGAAAATTAATCTGACTCATTTTTTGGAAATATCATCTTCAGTATATTTTTTAACGAAGTCAACATTTTTTATTATTAGTTTTATGTTATTTTCAACATTGAAACATCAAATGAGTACCAGCTCTTTTCGCATGCACCACTCTTGCACAATTTGTGAAAAATATTTAGAACTTACCATCTCACTGCAAAGATAGAAACATTGTTATGAACCCAATTTTTACAAGTTGTGAACACACAACGTTACCTTACAATGTTACAGCAAAGAACATGTTAACAAGATGAAATCCACTCAGACCATGACAAAAGAGGAACTTTATAACATAGGGGCGTGTGATTATGATTCAGTCTACATGAGCGAGGTGAGGCGTGGTTGGTTTGATTGACAGCTTTAATTCGTTAACCATTAGTGGTATTCTAATAGCCCTGTACCCAAAGCTGTGCTCTTAGAATAATAGCAGGGGGCCCAAAGGCTCTTACTGTCACTTGCACCTATTTGTTTGTTGCCAAAACATGATCTAATAGGGAATCAAATGTGGCATGATTTGTTATCAAACGTTGAAGTTTAGCAGACCATAATGACAACTTTCGCGCTCAAAATGTGACCAGAAGAAGTGACTGCGTGCCTGTGGCACCCAGGCTTTGCTAGAGCACATCTCTGTGTACTAGACAAGTTCAGCTTAACTAAATCTGAACTTCCTTAATCCCGTTTTAACATTCACATCTCTGGTAACATTTCTATGTATTGTCAGCCAACAACATCTGGTAGGTATGAAGGCAACTCAAACAATGTCAAATGAAAAATTGCTTGCAAAAGGAAAAGCCGTGACATTTGAGCCTGATATGTACTATAGTCAGGTAAAATGCTAATTACTGATCTAGCTTGCTTTTCATTAATTATTAATGCTGATGACTGTTCTTGCTTTTCATTAATTTTATTTTGCAAAGAACCATTTACTGATTAAAATTAATTCAAATAATTAGTAACAAGACAACTGAACAATATTTTTGTGTAATAAAATTATTCTGTACAAATATGGATTTCGTTGGCAGAGTTAATTTACATTGCACATATATGTACAGATTTTGCTAGAACTCAGTACCTTAAGTTATTTCAACACAATGTATGTTTAGAATTTTTGATACTGTTAATCTGAATTTTGCATGATGGGTAACATGCATGATTTTAGAACAACTTGAATGTATATTTTTCTCCCAAATGGGAAGTGAAGGTTTCTTTATCTTGTTAACAGCATGCCTGTGAATGCGCTCGTCTTGCGTGTGGTTGTACATTGTCTGCAGTGGAGGCTGTTGTAACAAATAAGGTAACAGAAATCTGATTAAAAGATTGTTTTATCAATTTTTTAACCAGAGATTGTTTTTGAAATTTTACCAAATGTCTTACCCTGATTATAGTAAAAACCCGCGTATAAGAACAAGTGGATTAAGAACACCCAGGCCTGATTTTAGGAAATAAAGTACCATTTATATAAGAACACATCCAGCCTGAAAAATGAAAGTTGTTCTTATATGGAAAAATATTAAAGATCAACACTACTTTTCATTGCACACATAATAGTTCCACCCCAATTACAGTACTGTATTGCCTTGATTTATCAATTTTATTAAAATTAAAATACAATTGTGTACATATATATTGATTTCATTTATTGGTAGCCTAGTATGTTCCTTATTTTAAGAAACTTTTTTTAAGAACACTTAAGAACACTTACAGGCTGATTTTGCAGTTTATAACCTTTTATATAAGAACCAAATCAACCTGAACCGCCAAAATAGGTGTTCTTATATGCGGGTTTTTACTGTACTCATCTATTTTTAATTAAAGAAATTAGATAATTTGTCAGACTTTTTTGTTTGCAAATATTTTTAACCAAGTCATAGCAGTTACTGTTAAGGTATATGGAATAAGTATTTGGTGATCCTTATCTGCTTTGTAAGGGCCCTTCATGATAAATAAGTCAAATGATAACATCATGGTCAAGACTTGTCCAATTTGATGAAATCAATGCATTTCTGATTACACATTTGTGAGAGGCGCGGCAGCCTAATGGTTAGCTTAGCACACTGGACTCTGGATCAAGCGGTCCAGGTTTGATTCCTGGCCAGGGTCATTGTGTGCTCTGTTCTTGGGACACTCTACTGTCACAACGCCTCTTTCCACCCACAATGAGCGCCAAAAGTGTTGAGACAGTCGGCACTTTTTGAGTACCTTGGACAAATTTTACCCCTCACCCCTTCAATATAACCCCCTCCCCCCGAAACAATGTTGTATTTGTTATCTGCAAGACTTGCCTCGTTTGAGTACAACATTGAAAAGGGGGGGAGGGGGAGTGGTTCAGAAGCGGCAGCAGATTAAAGGTGAAAAAACGGGAATTTTAAATTAGTATCAATTTCATCCAACTGTCTCAAGGACTTTTGATGCCCATTGCAGGTGTATAAATGGGTACTGGCGAATTTTGTGCTGGGGGTAACCCTGGGATGGACTCGCATCCCATATCCAGGGGGGAGTAGAAATACTCCCATGAAAAAACCAGGAAAAGCTCCACTAGGGGCCACTAGGGCCACTAGCCTCGAACCTGGGGGTGGGGGAATTTTTGGAATTTTATGGTATTGATTTAAGGCTAATTATGTATGTGCAAAGTAGAGATAGGTAATATGATAATTTATATACCAGTGCAATGTATTTAATGCAGTTTATTACATTCCCCTATTGTATTTTCTCAGGTCCAAAATGCAGTGGCTATTGTAAGGTATGGTATTCTGTTGCTGTCCAACATCTAAGAGTAATTCATAAGCAACCATGTTGACTTGGATATGAGATGATAGAATGATAGAAAATGTCTGACAGCATGGCAGCAAAACCAAGTGCTGTGATCTTCACTGGGAATTACTGATTACAGTATTATTAACAGTCATTGGTACAGTAATTGAACACATAACACTGTTACAATTAATGTTGTTGACCAAAGCTTCAAGGTGACATGGCGAGTCAAAAGGCAGTGTATGCGCTGCTGCACATGCTGAATACTAATGAGATATAACAATATGGCAAACATGATTTTTTAATGTGTTTTCTTTCTCTTCAGACGTAGAAACAAGGTACTTATAGCCACACTAAATTTTTAAAGAATGTGTTGTTTCATACCTCCCCCGTGGAAGGTTTTTGGTTTCTCCCCCTACCTACAGTACCCCTCTGGATTCCAGTTTAGCTTCATTCTTTCCTTTTCAAATTTTGGCTTTTGAGAGCCACCACCCCTTTGAAGTTTTTCAATGTTTTCTGTGAGGTGGGTGTGGATATTTCTGGAACCAGACAATCCAAACTCAAAGCCAAGAAACAGTGAACACTACCAATCTTGGTTCAATGAAAAACCCATTAATATCTCCTGAAAACCCCATGAACCCATTTTCATGGTCATGAAAATGGAGATTTTTAATTTCATGGTGTTTTCTGAGCCCATGAATTTTCCATGAAATCTGAAGCAGCATATTTCATGACCCATGAAAAAAAATGTCATGGCCATGAAAAATGTCATTAATTCCTAAGTCAGATTTCATGGGCATGAAAAATCCATGAAACCAATATCATTAAAATTCGCAACCCATGAAAAAACTTTCATGGCCATGAAAAATTGTTAACAGACTAAACCTGATTTTCATGGGCCATGAAAACTCTTTCATGGGCCATGAATATTCAATGAAGTGAAAAAATATATATTTCATGACCCATGAAAAGCTCTATTATTCTGAAGATTATGAATGGTATATATTTCCACTTGTCACACCTACAATAGCCTGTCGCGTGAAAGTGTAATTTATGGTCCATGCATGGATACAAACACAGTAATGTTCTCATGAGTTTTCCAAGAATATTTGGAAACAAAAATAATGATAAGAATTAACAAATTGAAGGAAAATAAGCTACCAAAAGATCAACTACGAGAGAAAAAACAACTACATGTGTGGTACTTACAGTGTACACCAGCCTGTGAACAGGCTCTGTGATTGGGGATGGAGTTAAAAGAAAGGGGGAAAGAGAAATGAGAGGAAGGGAAGAAGGGGGAGTGGAGAAGGGGAGGAGGTATTTCTTCCTTCCCCAGGCCCTTCAGCGATATGTAAAATTCTAATGAATATACAGTCCGCCATTCAGTCTAACAATGATTGATGTACATGTACTAGCTGCATGTATAAATTGCATTGTGAAGTATATGCATTTCAGTCTACACCAAACAAATGACAATTAATTGTTTGGAGTTCACTCCTTGTGAATTG
>NW_027558436.1:0-10684 GCF_052425735.1 Oculina patagonica
ACGTAGTGGACACGTAGTGGATCCGTAGTGGATACGTAGTGGATGGGCAGTGGATAGGCAGTGGCTATGCAGTGGATAGGCAGTGGAAACGTAGAGGAATTCGTAGTGGATACACAGTGGATACGCAGTTGATACGCAGTGGATATGCAGTGGATACGCAGTGGATTCGTTGTGGATAAGCAGTGGATACGCAGTGAATACGTAGTGGATAGGCAGTAAATACGCAGTGAATATGCAGTAGATAGGGGCAGTAGATACGCAGTGGATACGTAGTGGATTGCCAGTGGATACGCAGTGGATACGTAGGGGCTATGCAGTGGATACGTAATGGAAAGGCAGTGGATACGCAGTGGATACGTTGTGGATAGGATGTGGATACGTAGTGGATACGTAGTGGATACGCAGTGGATACGCAGTGGATACGTAGTGGATACCTAGTGGATACGCACTCGACACGTAGTAGATACGTAGTGGATACGCAATGGATACGTGGTCGATACGCAGTAGATACGCCGGGGATACGTTGTGGATATGCAGTGGATAAGTAGTGGATACGTTGTGGATAGGCAGTGGATACTTAGTGGATACGTAGTGGATACGCAGTGGATATGCAGTGGATACGCAATGGATAGGGAGTGGATAAGTAGTGGATACGTAGTGAATACGTAGTGGATAGGCAGTGGATATGCAGTGAATATGCAGTAGATAGGCAGTAGATACGCAGTGGATACGTAGTGGATAGCCAGTGGATACTTAGTGGATACGTAGTGGATACACAGTGGATACGTAGTGGATAGGCAGTGGATACGTAGTGGATAAGTTGTGGATAGGCAGTGAATACGCAGTGGATACGTAGTGGATATGCAGTGGATACGCAGTGGAAACGCAGTGGATACGTAGTGGATACGTAGTGGATACGCAGTGGACACGTAGTGGATACGTAGTGAATACGCAGTGGATACGTATACGTAGTGGATAGCAAGTGGATACGCAGTGGATACGCAGTGGATACGTAGTGGATACGCAGTGGATACGCAACAAATATGTAGTGTATAGGCAGTAGATACGCAGTTAATATGCTGTGGATAGCCAGTGGATATGCAGTGGATACGTAGTGGATACGCAGTGGATACGCAGTGAATATGTTGTGTATAGGCAGTAGATACGCAGTTAATATGGTGTGGATAGGCAGTGGATACGCAGTTGATATGCAGTGGATAGGCAGTGGATACGCTGAGGTTACTTGGTGGATACCCAGTAGACACGCAGTGGATACGCAGTGGATACGCAGTGGATACGCAGGGGATACTTAGTGGATACGCAGTGGATACGTGGTGGTTACGTAGTGGATACGCAGTGGACACGTAGTGAATAAGCAGTGTATATCCAGTGGATACGTAGTGGATAACAGTGGATATGCAGTGGATAGGCAGTGGATACGCACTGGATATAGTGGATACGCATTGGATACGCAGTGGATACGTAGTGGTTAGGCAGTAGATACGCAGTGGATATGCAGTAGATAGGCAGTGGATACGCAGTGGATACGTAGTGGATAGGCAGTGGATGCGTAGTGGATAGGCAGTGGATAGGCAGTGGATACGTAGTGGATACACAGTGGATACGTAGTGGATAGGCAGGGGACACGTAGTAGATACGTGGTGGATAGGTAGGGGATACGTAGTAGATACGTGGTGGATAGGCAGTGGAGTCGCAGTAGATACGTAGTGGATACGCAGTGGATAAGTCGTGGATACGCAGTAGATACGCAAAGGATACGTAGTGAATACGCAGTGGATAGGCAGGGGATATGTAGTAGATACGTGGTGGATAGGCAGTGGAGTCGCAGTGGATACGTAGTGGATACGCAGTGGATACGCAGTGGATAAGACGTGGATACGCAGTAGATACGCAGGGGATACGTAGTGGATACGCAGTGGATACGCAGTGGATACGCAGTGGATAGGCAGTGGATAAGCAGTGGATACGCAGTGGATAAGCAGTGGATACGCAGTGAATACGCAGTGGATAGGCAGTGGATACGCAGTGGAAACGTAGTGGATACGCAGTGGATACGCAGTGAATACGTAGTGGATAGGCAGTGTATACTCAGTGAATATGCAGTGGATAGGCAAGGGATACGCAGTGGATATGCAGTGGATAGGCAGTGGATACGCAGTGGATACGTTGTGGATAGCCAGTGGATACGCAGTGGATACGTAGTAGATACGCAGTGGATAGGCAGTAGATACGCAGTGGATACGTAGTGGATACGTAGTGGATACGTAGTGGACACGTAGTGGATCCGTAGTGGATACGTAGTGGATGGGCAGTGGATAGGCAGTGGCTATGCAGTGGATAGGCAGTGGATACGTAGTGAATTCCTAGTTGATACACAGTGGATACGCAGTGGATACGCAGTGGATACGCAGTGGATACGCAGTGGATACGCAGTGGATACGCAGTGCATTGGCAGTGGATAAGCAGTGGATACGCAGTAAATACGTAGTGGATAGGCAGTGGATACGCAGTGAATATGCAGTAGATAGGCAGTAGATACGCAGTGGATACGTAGTGGATTGCCAGTGGATACGCAGTGGATACGTAGTGGCTACGCAGTGGATACGTAGTGGAAAGGCAGTGGATACGCAGTGGATAGGTTGTGGATAGGATGTGAATACGCAGTGGATACGTAGTGGATACGCAGTGGATACGCAGTGGATACCTAGTGGATACCTAGTGGATACGCACTGGACACGTAGTAGATACGTAGTGGATACGCAATAGATACGTGGTCGATACGCAGTAGATACGCAGGAGATACTTTGTGGATACGCAGTGGATAAGTAGTGGATACGTTGTGGAAAGGCAGAGGATACGCAGTGGATACGTAGTGGATACGCAGTGGATATGCAGTGGATACGCAGTGGATAGGGTGTGGATAAGCAGTGGATACGTAGTGAATACGTAGTGGATAGGCAGTGGATACGCAGTGAATATGCAGTAGATGGGCAGTAGATACGCAGTGGATACGTAGTGGATAGCCAGTGGATACGCAGTGGATACGTAGTGGATACGCAGTGGATACGTAGTGGATAGGCAGTGGATACGCAGTGGATAAGTTGTGGATAGGCAGTGGATACGCAGTGGATACGTAGTGGATATGCAGTGGATACGCAGTGGATACGCAGTGGATACGTAGTAGATACGTAGTGGATACGCAATGGACACGTAGTGGATACGTAGTGGATACGCAGTGGTTACGTATACGTAGTGGATAGCAAGTGGATACGCAGTGGATACGCAGTGGATACGTAGTGGATACGCAGTGGATACGCAGTGAATATGTAGTGTATAGGCAGTAGATACGCAGTTAATATGCTGTGGATAGCCAGTGGATATGCAGTGGATACGCAGTGGACACGTAGTGGATAAGCAGTGGATACGCAGTGAATATGTAGTGTATAGGCAGTAGATACGCAGTTAATATGGTGTGGATAGGCAGTGGATACGCAGTTGATATGCAGTGGATAGGCAGTGGATACGCTGAGGTTACTTGGTGGATACCCAGTAGACACGCAGTGGATACGCGATGGACACGCAGTGGATACGCATGGGATACTTAGTGGATACGCAGTGGATACGTGGTGTTTACGTAGTGGATACGCAGTGGATACGTAGTGAATAAGCAGTGTATATCCAGTGGATACGTAGTGGATAACAGTGGATGCGTAGTGGATAGGCAGTGGATAGGCAGTGGATACGTAGTGGATACACAGTGGATACGTAGTGGATAGGCAGGGGATACGTAGTAGATACGTGGTGGATATGCAGTGGAGTCGCAGTGGATACCTAGTGGATACGCAGTGGATATGCAGTGGATACGCAGTGGATACGCAGTGGGTACGTAGTGGATAGGCAGTGGATACGCAGTGAATACGTAGTGGATACGCAGTGGATACGTGGTGGATACGCAGTAGATACGCAGGGGATACCTTGTGGATACGCAGTGGATACGTAGTGGATACGCAGTTGATAGGCAGTGGATACGCAGTGGATATGCAGTGGATAGGCAGTGGTTACGCAGTGGATACGCAGTGGATAAGCAGTGGATACGAAGTGGATAGCCAGTGGATACTCAGTAGATACGCAGTGGGAATGCAGGGGATACGTTGTGGATACGCAGTGGATACGTATTGGAAACGCAGTGGATAGGCAGTAAATACGCAGTGGATATGCAGTGGATAGGCAGTGGATAAGCAGTGGATAAGCAGTGGATACGCAGTGGATAAGCAGTGGATACGCAGTGGATAAGAAGTGGATACGCAGTGAATATGCAGTGGATACGCAGTTGAAACGTAGTGGATACGCAGTGGATACGAAGTGAATACGTGGTGGATAGGCAGTGTATACTCAGTGAATATGCAGTGGATAGGCAAGGGATACGCAGTGGATATGCAGTGGATAAGCAGTGGATACGCAGTGGATAGGCAGTGGATAGGCAGTGGATACGCAGTGGATACGTAGTGGATACGCAGTGGATAGGCAGTGGATACGCAGTGGATACGTATACGTAGTGGATAAACAGTGGATACGCAGTGGATACGTAGTGGATACGCAGTGGATACGTAGTGGATACGTAGTGGATACGCAGTGGATACGTTGTGGATAGGCAGTGGATACGCAGTGGATACGTATACGTAGTGGATAGCCAGTGGATACGCAGTGGATACGTAGGGGATACGCAGTGGATACGTAGTGGATAGGCAGTGGATACGCAGTAGATACGTTGTGGATAGGCAGTGGATACGCAGTGGATACGTAGGGCATACGCAGTGGATAGGCAGTGGAGACGCAGTGGATACGTATACGTAGTGGATAGCCAGTGGATACGCAGTGGATTCGTAGTAGATACGCAGTGGATTCGTAGTAGATACGTAGTGAATACGCAGTGGATACGCAGTGGAATAAGCAGTGGATACGCAGTGGATAGCCAGTGGATACTCAGTAGATACGCAGTACAAACGCAGGGGATACGTTGTAGATACGCAGTGGATACGTAGTGGAAACGCAGTGGATAGGCAGGTGCATACGCAGTGGATATGCAGTGGATAGGCAGTGGATAAGCAGTGGATAAGCAGTGGATACGGAGTGGATAAGCAGTGGATACGCAGTGGATAAGCAGTGGATACGCAGTAAATATGCAGTGGATACGCAGTGGAAACGTAGTGGATACGCAGTGGATACGCAGTGAATACGTAGTGGATAGGCAGTGTATACTCAGTGAACATGCAGTGGATAGGCAAGGGATACGCAGTGGATATGCAGTGGATAGGCAGTGGATACACAGTGGATACGTAGTGGATAGGCAGTGGATACGCAGTGGATAGGCACTGGATAGGCAGTGGATACGCAGTGGATACGTAGTAGATACGCAGTGGATAGGCAGTGGATACGTAGTGGATACGTATACGTAGTGGATAGCCAGTGGATACGCAGTGGATACGTAGTGGATACGCAGTGGATACTTAGTGGATTCGTAGTGGATACGCAGTGGATACGTTGTGGATAGGCAGTGGATACGCAGTGGATACGTATACGTAGTGGATAGCCAGTTGATACGCAGTGGATACGTAGTGGATACGCAGTGGATACGTAGGGGATAGGCAGTGGATACGCAGTGGATACGTTGTGGATAGGCAGTGGATACGCAGTGGATACGTATACGTAGTGGATAGCCAGTGGATACGCAGTGGATACGTAGTGGATACGCAGTGGATACGTAGTGGATTTGTAGTGGATACGCTGTGGATACGTTGTGGATAGGCAGTGAATACGCAGTGGATACGTATACGTAGTGGATAGCCAGTGGATACGCAGTGGATACGTAAGGGATACGCAGTGGATACGTAGTGGATAGGCAGTAGATACGCAGTGGATACGTTGTGGATAGGCAGTGGATACGCAGGGGATACGTTGTGGATACGCAGTGGATACGTAGTGGATACGTTGTGGATAGGCAGTGGATACGCAGTGGATACGCAGTGAATAAGTAATGGATAGGCAGTGTATACTCAGTGAATATGCAGTGGATAGGCAAGGGACACGCAGTGGATATGCAGTGGATAGGCAGTGGATATGCAGTGGATACCTAGTTGATAGGCAGTGGATACGCAGTGGATACGTTGTGGACAGGCAGTGGAGACGCAGTGGATACGTAGTGGATACGCAGTGGATAGGCAGTGGATACGCAGTATATACGTAGTGGATACGCAGTGGACACGTAGTGCATAGGTAGTGGATACGCAGTGGATACGTGGTGGATACGCAGTAGATACGCAGGGTATACGTTGTGGATACGCAGTGGATACGTAGTGGATACGTAGTGGATACGTAGTGGATGGGCAGTGGATACGCAGTGGCTATGCAGTGGATAGGCAGTGGATACGTAGTGGATTCGAAGTGGATACACAGTGGATACGCAGTGGATACGCAGTGGATACGCAGTGGATAGGCAGTGGATAAGCAGTGGATACGCAGTGAATACGTAGTGGATAGGCAGTGGATACGCAGTGAATATGCAGTAGATAGGCAGTAGATACGTAGTGGATACGTAGTGGACTGCCAGTGGATACGTAGTGGATACGCAGTGGATACATAGTGGATAGGCAGTGGATACGCAGTGGATACGTTGTGGATAGGATGTGGATACGCAGTGGATACGTAGTGGATACGCAGTGGATACGCAGTGGATACCTAGTGGATACGCACTGGACACGTAGTGGATACGTAGTGGATACGCAATGGATACGCAATGGATACATGGTCGATACGCAGTACATACGCAGGGGATGCGTTGTGGATACGCAGTGGATAAGTAGTGGATACGTTGTGGATAGGCAGTGGATACGCAGTGGATACGTAGTGGATACGCAGTGGATATGCAGTTGATACGCAGTGGATAGGCAGTGGATAAGCAGTGGATACGCAGTGAATACGTAGTGGATAGGCAGTGGATACGCAGTGAATATGCAGTAGATAGGCAGTAGATACGCAGTGGATACGTAGTGGATAGCCAGTGGATACGCAGTGGATACGTAGTGGATACGCAGTGGATACGTAGTGGATAGGCAGTGGATACGCAATGGATAAGTTGTGGATAGGCAGTGGATTCGCAGTGGATACGTAGTGGATATGCAATGGATACGCAGTGGATACGCAGTGGATACGTAGTGGATACGTAGTGGATACGTAGTGGATACGCAGTGGACACGTAGTGGATACGTAGTGGATACGCAGTGGATACGTATACGTAGTGAATAGCAAGTGGATACGCAGTAGATACGTAGTGGATACGCAGTGGATACGCAGTGAATATGTAGTGTATAGGCAGTAGATACACAGTTAATATGCTGTGGATAGCCAGAGGATATGCAGTGGATAAGCAGTGGGTATGTAGTGGATACGCAGTGGATACGCAGTGAATATGTAGTGTATAGGCAGTAGATATGCAGTTAATATGGTGTGGATAGGCAGTAGATACGCAGTTGATATGCAGTGGATAGGCAGTGTATACGCTGAGGTTACTTGGTGGATACCCAGTGGACACGCAGTGGATACGCAGTGGATACGCAGTGGATTCGCAGTGGATGCGCAGTGGAAACGCAGGGGATACTAAGTGGATACGCAGTGGATACGTGGTGGTTACGTAGTGGATACGCAGTGGATACGTAGTGAATAAGGGAGTGTATATCCAGTGGATACGTAGTGGATAGCAGTGGATACGCAGTGGATATGCAGTGGATAGGCAGTGGATACGCACTGGATATAGTGGATACGCATTGGATACGCAGTGGATACGCAGTGGATATGCAGTAGATAGACAGTGGATACGCAGTGGATACGTAGTGGATAGGCAGTGGATACGTAGTGGATAGGCAGTGGATAGGCAGTGGATACGTAGTGGATACACAGTGGATACGTAGTGGATAGGCAGGGGATACGCAGTGGATACGTGGTGGATAGGCAGTGGAGTCGCAGTGGATACGTAGTGGATACGCAGTGGATACGCAGTGGATACGCAGTGGATACGCAGTGGATACTCAGTGGGTACGTAGTGGATAGGCAGTGGATACGCAGTGAATACGTAGTGGATACGCAGTGGATACGTGGTGGATACGCAGTAGATACGCAGGGGATACCTTGTGGATACGCAGTGGATACGTAGTGGATACGCAGTGGATACGTAGTGGATACGCAGTTGATAGGCAGTGGATACGCAGTAGATATGCAGTGGATAGGCAGTGGTTACGCAGTGGATACGCAGTGGATAAGCAGTGGATACGCAGTGGATAGCCAGTGGATACTCAGTAGATACGCAGTAGAAACGCAGGGGATACGTTGTGGATACGCAGTGGATACGTAGTGGATACGCAGTGGATAGGCAGTGGATACGCCGTGGATATGCAGTGGATTGGCCGTGGATAAGCAGTGGATAAGCAGTAAATACGCAGTGGATAAGCAGTGGATACGCAGTGGATAAGCAGTGGATACGCAGTGAATATGCAGTGGATACGCAGTGGAAACGTAGTGGATACGCAGTGGATACGCAGTGAATACGTAGTGGATAGGCAGTGTATACTCAGTGAATATGCAGTGGATAGGCAAGGGATACGCAGTGGATATGCAAAGGATAGGCAGTGGATACACAGTGGATACGCAGTGGATACGCAGTGGATACGCAGTGGATAGGCAGTGGATAAGCAGTGAATATGCAGTAGATAGGCGGTAGATACGTAGTCGATATTTAGTGGATTGCCAGTGGATACGTAGTGGATACGCAGTGGATACGTAGTGGATAGGCAGTGGATACGCAGTGGATACGTTGTGGATAGGATGTGGATACGCTGTGGATACGTAGTGGATACGCAGTGGATACGCAGTGGATACGCAGTGGATACGTAGTGGATAGGCAGTTGATACGTAGTGGATAAACAGTGGATAGGCAGTGGATACGTAGTGGATACGCAGTGGATACGTAGTGGATACGCAGTGGTTACGTGGTGGATCGGTAGTGGATACGCAGTGGATACGCAGTGGACACGCAGTAGATACGCAGTGGATACGCAGTGGATACGCAGTGGATACGCAGTGGATACGCAGTGGATAGGCAGTGGATACGCAGTGGATACGTAGTGGATACGCAGTGGATACGTGGTGGATACGCAGTAGATACGCAGGGGATACGTTGTGGATACGTAGTGGATACATAGTGGATACGCAGTGGATACGCAGTGGATACGCAGTGGATATGCAGTGGATACGCAGTGGATACGCAGTGGATAAGCAGTGGATACGTAGTGGATACGCTGTGGATACGCAGTGGATAAGCAGTGGATATGCAGTGAATATGCAGTGGATAGGCAGTGGATACGCAGTGGATATGCAGTGAATAGGCAGTGGATACGTGGTGTATACGTAGTGGATACGCAGTGGATACGCAGTGGATACGCAGTGGATACGCAGTGGGTACGTAGTGGATACGCAGTAGATACGCAGGGGATACGTTGTGGATACGCAGTGGATACGTAGTGGATACGCAGTTGATAGGCAGTGGATACGCCGTGGATAGGCAGTGGTTACGCAGTGGATACGCAGTGGATAAGCAGTGGATACGCAGTGGATAGCCAGTGGATACTTAGTAGATACGCAGTAGAAACGCAGGGGATACGTTGTGGATACGCAGTGGATACGTAGTGGATACGCAGTGGATAGGCAGTGGATACGCAGTGGATATGCAGTGGATAGGCAGTGGATAAGCAGTGGATAAGCAGTGGATACGCAGTGGATAAGCAGTGGATACGCAGTGGATAAGCAGTGGATACGCAGTGAATATGCAGTGGATACGCAGTGGAAACGTAGTGGATACGCAGTGGATACGCAGTGAATACGTAGTGGATAGGCAGTGTATACTCAGTGAATATGCAGTGGATAGGCAAGGGATACGCAGTGGATATGCAGTGGATAGGCAGTGGATACACAGTGGATACGTAGTGGATAGGCAGTGGATAGCAGTGGATAGGCAGTGGATAGGCAGTGGATACGCAGTGGATACGTAGTGGATACGCAGTGGATAGGCAGTGGATACGCGGTGGATACGTATACGTAGTGGATAACCAGTGGATACGCAGTGGATACGTAGTGGATACGTAGTGGATACGCAGTGGATACGTAGTGGATACGTAGTGGAAACCCTGTGGATACGTTGTGGATAGGCAGTGGATACGCAGTGGATACGTATACGTATTGGATAGCCAGTGGATACGCAGTGGATACGTAGTGGAGACGCAGTGGATACGTAGTGGATAGGCAGTGGATACGCAGTGGATACGTTGTGGATAGGCAGTGGATACGCAGTGGTTACGTAGTGGATACGCAGTGGATAGGCAGTGGATACGCAGTGGATACATATACGTAGTGGATAGCCAGTGGATACGCAGTGGATACGTAGTGGATACGCAGTGGATACGTAGTGGATACGTAGTGGATACGCAGTGGATACGGTGTGGATAGGCAGTGGATACGCAGTGGATACGTAGTGGATACGCAGTGGATACGCAGTGAATATGCAGTTGATACGTAGTGGATACGTAGTGGATACGCAGTGGACACGTAGTGGATACGT
>NW_027558437.1:0-10673 GCF_052425735.1 Oculina patagonica
AGTTTAAAAGAAGCTACTCCTTTCTTTTTAATATCAATCTCCTACTTGCTCCATGAACTGATTATTTTTCGTTGAAAATCACTTCACTAACAAGTTTTCATTGTAATTTATATTGTATAATGTAACACTAGGGAAGAAGAACGACAAATGATGAATTAGATTTCCAATTGATGCTTGGAAACTCTGCCCAAACAAGACTACACATCAAACAATTTATAATTATAGATAATAAAGTGTTAGTTGTATCAGCTAGGATATCTGTTCCATAATTATATTATATGTTTAATTGGTAAACTCAATGGACGATAAAACATCAGTGGTAGTTGTTGATGGTAAAGCGACGTGTTTATCATGAATGGTTTTTGCGATTAACTTAAAGATGTATTTTTTTGTCAAAAACAGGTTTGGGAGCTTTCTGAGCGTTTAAACTTTCTTTACAATTAAAAGAATAACAAAACCTTGATTTAGATATCTTAATATAAAGTACGCTTGACCGTGTTACCGATGTTAGGTTGATGATGAGGACAAAATGTCCTTCTACGGAAGATAAGGTACAACTTCATGGCGTGGTTGAATGATAAATGCCTTCTACTGCCATGACTACCTTCAACGTGGGGAATTATTTCCTGTATAGATTAAAATTGAACTGCTTTCTTCTTTTTACTTAAAGAGTGACAAAATTCAAAAGTAAAAAATCCCAAATTTTATTAAACAAGTGTTGAAAAACAGCACGACTCTACGGTGATAAAAATAAACCGTTTATTGCTCAGTAAGACTAATTTTGAGTAATGTAACTTGCCAACAGCCTAAACCTTGAATGTTGCTTTCGCTTTGTTAACGAATAGTTGGACGATATCCTTTTAGCTAAGAACACCTTGAAAATATGAAAATACATTGCTATCTGAGTAAAAACAAATCGTGAGCTATTTAACTGTTAAAGGGCCCTCCTTGGGACTACGATAACATTAAATTCTTATCAAATATGTTCCAAAGTTTTAGTCTTTATGATATAAAGAATCTGGGATTAATAATACTCGTCCACAGAATGAATAAACATGTGGCCACTACAAGAACTACTGATCTCTGTGCTCTTATTTCAAAAGAGAAGTAGTATCGGTTTATATTGAGTCTGTTAATCCGTTCAATTATCAAAATACCTTTTGAACACTTTTCATCAAGAGAAAAAGAACTTGAATCGGATATGAGAACTTGAAAATCTCGTGTATTGTAATCCTTGCAGACAAAAGCTTCGAAAACACAAGATTATCGCCTTTCATTTCCTTTTACACTCAGTAATAGCAGCTGCATTTTAATTTATCACTTTATTATCGTTATTGTGGTTTCTAAAACGAACACTCATATACAAAAATAAAGTAACTAATGAAGAGCCGACGACAGCCGTTCACCCGCGAGATGATGTGACCGGGAAAGCAAAACTTTTTCTCTTTCAAAAATGTGGTGTTTTTGTGGCGTTGGAGACGAGAAATGCTCCGGATTTTTGAACTGACATATTCAAGTGGCAACTAAACGCAAGACATTTCTGTTGGCGGTGTATTGCATTTCTAACCAAACCCAAAGGCTTTATTTCTTGTAATAGCTGTCATACATTAAACAAAGCGCCACGCCTTACACTGCCTTCAAACAAAACTTAAATACACAAACCATCTGAGGCGACTAGCAAGAAATGGATTAGGCGCTAATTCCTTTGTAGTCGAGAGTGAACATCACCTTGTCGAAAAAACCCTGAGAGAATGCAGTTCAAGTTGAATTAAATCAAGGACGACAGATCAACAAAGGCTTCACAATAGAGGCGCGCTAATAGATTGAATCAGTTTTCTAAAATCCATTTGCTTGTTTGTGTTTCTTTGTTTTATGAATGCGATAAAAGCTGAAATGGACATCATTCGTCAGCACATCGGAAAGACAAATATTATTACTGCATAACAAAAACTATTCTGGCTTTCAAAACTCACAAAGAACTATTTATAGAGGCGACCTTACTCACGAGATCGTTCTGCCTAGCGTGAGAAAGTTTGCGCAAATGACGTTAAAAGGCATCTTATGTCAAACATGTCTGAGTTGTTATAGCTGTGAATGACCACCCAATTAGAAGAAATCTTTCAGTTTTAGAGCTTACTAAACGCAACAGCGTGCCAAAGAATTTGAAAGCTTGTCATTAACTTTAAGAGAATGCTTTTCATGTGAATGGGGACACGTGTTTTTCTGACTGAAAGACACGTTTTTTTGAGGACTTGAAAATAAGCCTTATTTTCGTGAGTAGCATGTATTATGACACTAATGCACTACTAACAATATATATTGTCTAGCATGGTGATAATTGGTCAAAAAATAAAAAAAAGCTGTAAATGATCCATTGAAAACCGCTTGGCTTGTAGGTACATTGTACAAAGTTTCTTTCTCTTACTTCAAGTGAGAATAGATTTGGAAGTAACCTTACATAGCACACACTGGTCAATTAGCACTGATTTTATTAACACAATAAGGCTGCAATTAGCTACTGATATTACTAGATTTTTGACCCTGACTTGTTTATTTTCATAAACGAAACTTGGTATATTAATGGACTGTTTTGCAAGGTATCATTATAAGCCAAAGATTATCTTGATTTGTTTGAATGAACCAGCAGTCAAAACGCCAATGTATCACCATAAAATACCTATTTTCGTTTCCTTATTATGCAGGTACAGCTGGGGGAACCTTGAATGTTATCAAAAGCAAGTTATTTTAACCAAGTTTTTCCATACACTAAGGGGAAATAACACTGCAATAATAGGTCATATGTTGTTATACCTCGTTCTTTTAATAGAAATAACATTTTAACAACTCTTATGACACAGATGTGACTGGTATGAGTTGATAATGGAAAACTAACAAGCACGTAAATAGTTTTTGTTACATATTATACTGCCGCCGAGTCACAGCGAGTCATGCATGATCACGGCGTCTGTAGCGAGTTTTGATATTCTAATAAAACCGATTAAGTATGACCGTTTTTCTTTTCGCTAGTAAAGAAAGTAACTTAAAAAAATTAAAAACTTATGTTTGAAAATTTTAATTTCAAAAGATCAATCAAGAATTAGATGGTTTATGCCAGTTGATCCTGATTTCAGTCTTATGAATGGATTCTTGTGTATTAACTAGGTACTTTTGCTAACAAATGCCTTAATAATTGCCAAACTCCTTATCAATTACGTTTGAATAAGGTATGAAAACTTTTTTAATGACTCCCTAATAAGTCATCCTTGATCAGTTGATTAAACGGATCATCGAACGATTTTTTGAAAAGAAAAATAGCAAAAATATGATAACTATGTGATCGGTCTTGACGAAATCCTAGTTTGGTCTAGAAAAAGACATTACGAGAAGAGTCATACTCTGACTATACAAATAAATTAAATCGTCAACATGTTTCATTGGAATCATTACATTTCACAACTCAAAAACTGTTGGCAGGTAGTAGAACTGTGATAGTATTTTTTCTTGAAGAAATTAGTAAACGTTGTGATAAATATTCATTCTTCATCGAATTGACCGTCGGCGAACTTAGCCTGTTCCAGGCTCTCAGTAGTTGGGGGATAGCGAAAACGCAAGCGAGCGAGGAAAAAAACGCGTTTTTCGCTCCCCCCCCCTCCCTCCCCCCCAACTACTGAGAGCCTGGAACAGGCTATCTGAGACTGATACTGTCTGAAAAGGGAATGAAATTGAGATTCCCTGGCCATGAGGAGTAATTTGCTTCAGAAGGAAAAAGGGAAAGATTTTATTTCTCTTCAGTTAACACAACGTCATACAATATTGCAGTGTACAATAAACATTAATAAGATATCCGTTATATCCTGAACATCATAGTCACATGACACTACAGGTAGGGCTTTCCACAAGTTGCTCGGTAACTTTTTGGCAACTTTTCATGATTCGAGCAACTTTTTTCCTCTCGAGCAACTTGTTGCATTTTAAGCAATTTCCAGACCGAAGATCTCCGAAAATTATCCGAGTGTTGTTAAAAGGCAATACGAACGTTTCCGAAGATTTACGAAGTTTGCCGAAGACTTTCGAGGAAAATGTGAAGACGTTTCAACTTTCGGCTGATTCTGTATTAAAACATTACAAAGCTCGTCAGCAAATATGACGTCATCGATATCTTCACGATTTTTCTCAGTTAAAGAAATCCTTGTTATTTAACAAATTTTCCCCTTAATATGTTATTTAGATACTTCTTTTGCTGTAAAATCGAATAAAACTGCTTAGAAATCTTACCCTCAAAAGGGAAATTAGCATATATTTAGAGAAATTCTCTTGATTAGAAGCAGTGTTTTGGATTTTTTGGAGCAACTTTCGAGCAACTTTTATTATCAGAAGAAACTTTTTTGGATTTTTGGAGCAACTTTCGAGCAACTTTTTGAGAAATTACGGGCAACTTTTTGGGAAATTTCGAGCAACTTGTGGAAAGCCCTAACTACAAGGTGTAAGGTATTTTACTTCAGCTTGAACATGTGCCTCCCTGCGGCGATTGTTGAGTCTGACTGTCTTGCGTGTTTCCAGTCTGGACTGCGCGATTACCTAGGTAGCGATTAGAAAGTACGTGCGGCGTGTTTGCTCATTAATTTATATTTTTTAGTTGTTTACACATAGTTATCATTTTAGCTTTGCTATTTTAGAATTTTTCATTTATTATATATGTATATATTGTATTTTACTTATTTTTAATCACTGTAATTATGTTAAGGCATTGGTGTGATATCCGAATGGACTTTTACCGACTTAATAAAATGTAGATGTAATATTCACCAATGTGTCCTTGCCTAGCAGTGTCCCATGAACAATACATTTGCAGCTGTTAACTTTTTCTGTTATTTTTTTTCTTAGGCGCTTATTCAATGGTTCCTAATACATGTGATCATCTTCACGCGACATACTGGACTTCACCTTATTTGGCTGCACATTCACAACCCTTCCTGTGCGGATCATTACTTCATTCCAACTGTGAAGCATGTTACAGCCACACTCCTTACTCATACAGCTCATTAACAGGTAAGATACGACATTTATTTCACCGCACACGCAATCTTTGATCATTACAGCCACACTCTTTACTCTTACGTTACTCTCTTATTGTTATTTTCATGGACAAATTACAACCACAGGGTTTACCTCGGTGTAAGAATCTGTGATATTTTTCTTTGTTTTTGAGCTTTTGTTTTTCTGGTCTGTATTGTTTCGAGGTTCTTTGTTGTCTTGTTCGTGCTTTGTTTTACATCACTGGTGAGTTTCACAGGTTCTTACACCGAGGATGAGCCCAACCACACTGTGCATACAGCTAAATTACAGGTGTTATGACAATTCTATTACCGTACTCACAACCTTTTCTCAGTCATTGTTTCCATGACAATTGTTTACTTACAATTTATACAACTGAATAAACGTAGTGTTTCTACAATTTGTAAACCATTGCTTAATTTCCACGACATTTGTAAACATGTATCAGCCACGCTTCTAAACAGCCCATTACAATTGTTCAGTTAAAATTTATACATCTGAATAAACGTAACGTTTCTAGCATTTGTAATCAATTGCTTAATTTCCACGACATTTGTAAACGTGTATCAGCCACGCTTCTAAACAGCCCAAGAGCTTAAGAACTATCTCTAAGTTAGTGACGAGGATCCCTTGCTCATAATTCAAATAGAATATGGTCTTTTTTAAGCAAATGAAAGAACATCGCAGTAATGTATTCAACTAAAGCAGTCGAGAAAAGCAAGCCTGAAAAAATTCAGGCTTGAACGGGAATAATGGAAAGGAATAGAAAAACGGGAATATATGAATTTCATATATTTATTTCATAGACTATGGTCTGTTGCTTTAACTACATATTTCAATTCACTTTAATTTGCTTCTAGGAGTGTACGGGGACTACAGCGCCACAGTTCTCAATAAAACGATACCAGGACAAGTCCTACCCGGCCAACCTAAACCGAGAAAACCTAGGAGGCCCTGGACCAGAGCAGTGTTTTCTAATCTTCAAAGAAAGGGACTGGAAAAACGCTTCCAGCTTCAGAAATATTTAACAAAAGCTGATCGACATCAGTTGGCCTCCATGTTGGGTTTGTCTGACAACCAAGTCAAAGTGTGGTTTCAAAACAGGCGAATGAAATGGAGGCAAGAAGCACGAGAGACAATAGCTACAGGCAGTCCTGATGAAACTTCGGACAAACAAGAGGAATAGAACAATTAGAAGATGTATATTTTATCACCCGGCAAGAAACGTACTCTCCCTTCACCAAGGAATAAAATAAATAAGTTAATTAGAAATATATATCACATGTAGTTAAATTATCAGGTGATAAACCATCATCTTTGCAAAAAATGTACGTTTAAAAAATACACCACGTAAATGCAGTGGCACAGTCAGTATTATTATCACGTGACCAGTATTTAGAAAATCTTTTCTTGTCTTAACTTGCTTGACTTGTCAGTGTTTTGATTGACAAGTGGAAGTAAGGATGGTATCACCAGCCACATTGCATGGTATAGTAAGTCATTTCTGCAGTTATGTAAAAATTTGCTTTCTCATCGAAGGAAACCCAAACGAAATAGAGTAATAAAGTACTTACAGCACAAAGAAGAAATAATAAACTAGCAAGCATTGCATGCTGAGACAAAAAAAAAACTTGAAAATCTAGGTTAAATTTTTCCAGATGCGCTATCCGCAACGTATCTCTTTGAAAGTTGATTCGGCCACCAAAGCATTTTGTCTGACATATGGAATGAGTGCTTTAATCTAATAAAAGTCTGTTGTAGGCTTGTACAGGCGCAGAGCTTAAACTGAAATTGAACTGGAATAGGAGAATACAACTTGCGCTCTCCCAGAACAAGTGTTCCTGACTAACACAAAATGGTGTCCTTGACAAGCGAATCTCAGTTAACTTTCTTTGCCTTTACATGTTTAGAATGGAGATGCTGCTTTTGTTGTAAAGCAAAGAGCAAATACTGAAAATAAAGTCAGCTGTGTAACAGACCAGTTTAAGTCTATGACAATCTATCCATGTTTGAGTTCTGACAAAGAACATTACAAATCAGTGACGTATACAAGAGAACTAACGTAATTGGTTATTATTCTGACCGCGAAATTGACACAATGTCAGTCTTAATTAAAAGGATGCAAAATGATATTTGAGCAAAAACGATTAGTCTTCAAATGAAGAAAAAGCTGTTACTTAGTTAATAAACACGAAAAGACGGCAGTGGCACATTAAGTAACATGGAATGTTAACTAATAATAAGAAAAATAAATTAGTTTAAAGCGACTTCGGTGAATTACAAAACTCGGTTGGCAGATTTACCCTGGAGAGATCATAAAACAAGGCTACGATGACAGACTTCCAAAACTTGTGAATAATATATTTCAAGGTGTCAAATCTGATTCTCTGATGCTTAAAAACTTTATATTTAAGATTATAATGCTGACAGATAATCATTTGATCGTTTCGAGTGTCTTGTGTTTGATGTTCAAAGGACTTTTCCATAAAATTGCTAACAGCGTCACAACTTTAAAAGACGAGTGAAAAAGTCTCGATCAGCATAGAAAAACAGTTGGACTATACAGCATTACATTTAACATAATTTAACGCTTGAGTCATATTGCATGTTGTTGCTTTTATGTTTGAGAAAATTTATCTTCTTTGTTAAATAAAATTAATAGACTTGTAAAATAAATTGTACTCTAACCAAAACAAAACGAAACCCGAAACCATGACAATTAAAGGTTAGATTTTGTTTCAATTGTTTTTTTATTTCTTCAATAATTAGTATGATTTATTTTGGGATTTAACGGAGCTTTATAATACCCTTTGTCTCAGTTAGTGTAATATGTTATCTGTTACCTAGCTTCTTTGTGCCTCGTGGCACATAAGGCCTCCACAGAATGCCTCCAATTTTCTCTGTTGGCTGCAGCAGCTCTTGCCTCACCCCATGTACGCCATCCCGCACTGTTCCTCTCTCTCTCTCGACTGTTCTTCGCCAGGTGGTCTTAGGCCTTCCTCTCCTCCTTTTTCCTTCAGGTTTCCATGATAGGGCTACGTTGGTATGGTTGTTTCTGTTTCGTCGCAGGATATGCCCTATCATCTTCCATCTTCTCATCTTAACCTCTTCACTTAGCAACCCAGTCTCTGCCTTCTCAAGGAGCTCCCTAGTGGTAACGTGATCTTGCCAGTTTATTTTGAGAATCCTCCTGAGGCATTTGTTGTGAAACACATCTATTCGTTGGTCATCTCCCATGTTCATCTTCCATGTCTCACATCCATACAGTAGCACCGGTACGACTAAGGTTTTAAACAGTCTAAGCTTGGTCCTCTTCGTGATGTTCTTTGAGTTCCATATTCTTTTGAGTCTGGCAAATGTGCCTCTCACCTTGGATAGCCTGTTTTTCAGATCTTTCATTCCTCCTCCCTCCTTACAAATGATAGCTCCCAGATAATTAAACTCCTCAACTTCGTCGATATCTTTCCCATTTACTGCAACCTTCTCCTGACTCTTCCCGTTAATCCTCATCACTTTTGTCTTGCCTTTGTTGATTTTCAGCCCGACCCGTGTTGCTTCCTCATTCATTTTAGTAGTCTTGTTCTGTATATGCTGTTTAGTGGAAGACAAAAGCGCTACACCATCTGCAAAAACTAGATCATCAAGCTTAGATGTAAAGTTCCACCTGATTCCGTTTTCTCCTTTTTCTACAGTCCTTCTCATAATCCAATGCATAGCTATAGTGTAATATAAGGGCTTTT
This sequence comes from Oculina patagonica, assembly GCF_052425735.1. NCBI lineage: Eukaryota > Metazoa > Cnidaria > Anthozoa > Scleractinia > Oculinidae > Oculina > Oculina patagonica. The sequence continues at coordinate 8,796 of NW_027558437.1, forward strand.
AATGTCATTTCCCCGAAATTGAATTAAAACTTAAATGGGATCCACACATTCGTTTAGGAGCAGAAAGACCTTGTATATACCACATAATTCCTTAATAATTCCCTTGCGAGTGCTGGCAATTCAAAGTAAACATTTCCAGTGATAATTTACTTTTCAAATAAGAATTGATCTGTTTTCGTTTTACAAAACTTGATCGCTACATCCAAAATCTGAGACAAAATTGAAAGGTCGCCATACTCGTTTACGAGAAAGAGACAATTTAATTTTCTTTCGGACTAAGCTGCAAAGAAAAAGGCCGCCATTTTGTTTATGTGCGCTCGTTGATTACGCGTAAAATTCTGCGCAGTAAGGATGCGCAACGCATTACATAGCAATGACCTTAAACTATCCTTGCTCTCTTACCGAACACTTTCATAAACTGGAGAGAATCATTAAAAATAACGATTTTTCTCTTTCGTTTATTTCACATTAGCCCCTTCTGGCTGTTCAATAATATTTTGTTTTCAGATCAACGCAGCGATTGTTTTTTGATTTCACTTATTTCGACCAAGCATAAATCTATTCACTCCGGGAAATAAGTGTCTGCTTCGTGGCTCATTGGCTCCAACCGATCGCCAGTAATTTCGGTTGGATTTTAACAGTCCATAATTGTAAAAAAAAATCAATCAAAGCATGTCGACCGCGCAGGGGAATGGGGTTAAGGCTTTCCTCGGCAACTTTTTGGCAACTTTTCATATTTCGAGCAACTTTTTCCCCTTTGAGCAACTTTTTTCCTCTCGAGTAACTTGTTGCATTTTGAGAAATTTCCAGACCGAAGATCTCCGAAGATTATCCGAGTGTTGTTCACAGGCCATACGAACGTTTACGAAGATCAACGAAGTTTGCCGAACATTTTCGAGGAACATCTGAAGACGTTTCAACTTTCGGCTCATTCTACATTAAAACATTACAAAACTCGCCAGCAAACATGACGTCATCGATATCTTCACGATTTTTCTCAGTTAACGAAATCCTTGTTATTTAACAAATTTTCCCCTTAAGATGTTATTTAGATACTTCTTTTGCTGTAAAATTGCATAAAACTGCTAACAAATCTTACCATCAAAGGGAAATTTGCATATATTTAGAGAAATTATCTTGATTAGAAGCAGCGTTTTGGATTTTTTGGAGCAACTTTTGAGCAACTTTTATTATCAGAAGCAACTTTTTTGGATATTTGGAGCAACTTTTGAGCAACTTTTTGAGAAATAACGGGCAACTTTTTGGGAAATCTCGAGCAACTTGTGGAAAGCCCTAAATGGGGTGAGTCACGAAAAAAAAAACGGCAACGAGACCTTGAGAGATTTACGAACAAGGCTCGCCCCAGGCATCTGGTTAAAAAAATAGAGAACTTTCAACAATTAATAAAGAAAGTTTGGGATAAAGGAGATCTGACCTGGCGAATCTCACGCTTGTTAGTCAACCATCAAAGCGTAAACAGTTGACCAACAACTGATAAAAAGTGTTTCATTTTTGCTGAGAATGGCCGTTTTCACACTTGAGACAAACAAATCATCTAGACGGACAAGTAGTCTTAGTGTAGAAACGAGACGGACACGATTTTGGACGTACAAGTCGTGTGAATTTGAATTTGTCAATTTGGCCGTGTGATAAGACGATTTTTCGAGGACGACTCGGACAAGTCCGTCTAAAAGCCGTCTTAAATTCACATTAGACGAGAAAATCGTTTGACGACTTGAAAGCGGCCGTGAAAGCGGCCAAAATTGTGTGAGAACATCAGCTAGTCATCACTGTCAATGGTGTATTTTGGTTTATGAGATCTTGAAGCATGTTCCGTTTGCAGCACGCTTCACAAAGTGTCATGACTGGAAACGATAC
>NW_027558438.1:0-25001 GCF_052425735.1 Oculina patagonica
CTGTTTGTTTGTATCATATCACGGATGACAATTAAATAAAACTTTGTGCGGCTTCTCCAGAGATTGTTGTGGCTTTACTTCGAGAAAACTTAAAGTTGGTTTTAGAGAGACACTCTGTGTTGTAAAGGTTATGCTTCTTGCATTAAATATTTGATCAAGCGCTTTGTCTCTTGAGATCGATGATGTCAAGGTTTTACCTCCCGTGTTCGTTGCATTACATTCTGGCACCGCATGATTCAAATATAGGTTTTCACAGGCACAAGCCTGTTGCCTGTTTTACCCGTTATATTTGCCTATATGATTGAGTTCCGCCGACAATCCAAGCTATTTCAGCTGCTCAACTTGGTCCAACATCACCAAAACCAAAGGAGAGGCAACTACAAAGGAACACATTTCCGATTTCATCGCAGTCGTCGTGGGACGAGCTGAAAGATTAAACTTTTCCTGAATCCAGTTGGCAAAATAGAGAAAACTTCTTTTCCACAATAAAGCTTGGTTCACAGTTCAGGCAGATTTCTTGTTCCGTTCTCTAAAGCGTTTGAATATCAAGAAAATCTCAAAGACAACCTTCTAAACTGGAACAAAATTCGGCAACCCCGAAATCACGCGCGTGGACCGCGCTCGCTTATCTTTCTGACTGGCGCTTGTTCCGAGGTGTTGACGTTACTGCAAAATCAGCCAATCAGAGGGTATAGCAGCTCCTGCCATACCGGAAGAGGGTCGTTAAAGAAATTCTTACAGGCTCGCTTATCTTTCTGACTGACGCTTGTTCCGAGGTGTTGACGTTACTGCAAAATCAGCCAATCAGAGGGTATAGCAGCTCCTGCCATACCGGAAGAGGGTCGTTAAAGAAATTCTTACAGGCTCGCTTATCTTTCTGACTGACGCTTGTTCCGAGGTGTTGACGTTACTGCAAAATCAGCCAATCAGAGGGTATAGCAGCTCCTGCCATACCGGAAGAGGGTCGTTAAAGAAATTCTTACAGGCTCGCTTATCTTTCTGACTGACGCTTGTTCCGAGGTGTTGACGTTACTGCAAAATCAGCCAATCAGAGGGTATAGCAGTTCCTGCTATACCGGAAGAGGGTCGTTGAAGAAATTCTTACAGGCCCTCTTTCCTTCGCTCGCCTTCCTCCCCCTCATTTTTTCCTCGCTTGCCCGCGTTTTTTGCTTTCCCCTTCAACTACCGAGAGCCTGGAACAGGCTAAAGTCGGTGGCACTTCAAATCCCACTATATTGACACCATGTTACATAATTACACAAAGTGAACGCCATGTTGGATCTACAAAACCGCATGGTTTAATGTGAACAATCAAACATAATGGCCAACGGTATGCCATACATAACACTCTGTATATGCCTTCTTCATCTGCACCTGAATGTCCAGTTCCACTTTTTCACTTTTTTCAACTGCTGTTTCCTCATTCTCCAAGACCTTGGTACCTATTTTGCATTTCCCATATCTTCATCATTCTGGTTTTGCTGTTGTGCACTGATTGCTTGGAAATTATTTTGGAAATGGACCAAACATATGGAACTGGTTGTGAACAAATAACATAGAACTGGTATAAAATATAATTAATATTAAATAGAAAAGCAATTCAAAAAAATATACCTCTCAAAATCTATTTAAAAAATGTACACAAACAAAATAATGACAAGAGGAAAAAGGTGGCTGTTCCATTTGGAATAGCCCTGAACACACCAAATATTTGAAACACAGAAGGCGCCCAACAAAAACCTGTCGTGTGTACAGGGTGCACGGCATCTCCTGTGGGCTTGTAATTGATTCAAACAATGATTCAATGTTTCAAACAATGGTAGAATAATGAGTTTCATGTTACTTGCCTATCTTCATCACCTGAATGTCCAGCTCCACTTTTTCACTTTTTTCAACTGCTGTTTCCTCATTCTGCAAGACCTGGTACCTATTTTGCATTTCCCATATCGTCATCATTCTGGTTTTGCTATTGTGCACTGATTGCTTGGAAATTATTTTGGAAATGGACCAAACAGATGGAACTGGTTTTGAGCAAATAACATAGAACTGGTAAAAATATAATTAATATTAAAGAGAAAAGCAATTAAAAATATATACCACTCAAAATGCGTTTAAAAATGTACACAAACAAAATAATGACAAGAGGAAAAAAAAGGTGGCTGTTCCATTCAGAATAGCCCTGAACACACCAAATTTTTGAAACACAGAAGGCGACCCAACAAAAACCATGTACAGGTTGCATGGCATCTCCTGTGGGCCACCTCTAATGGTGAGTAGGCAAGGTATGATGTAGCCAGGACAAGAACCAATCGATGCGGCCTTCTTTTTGACAAACTCTGCATGTGCACTCTCCCCGTTCGGAAAGAAAGGAGCCCACCTCCAAGTGCGGAAGGCTGTCAAGCTAAAAAAGGAGTGAACGTAACATATGTAACAACCTAACTTGCCTGCATTTCATCCTTTTTTGGAGATGTCGAGCTTTTGTTCTATTGCCACAAAAAGAAGAAGATCTGACTCCTCTAGTCCTTTAGTCTTCTTATCTAAACGTCTGCCCATGAAAAAAAATTTCAGTTGCTTTTTTGTTACTCAAAGAGTAGCAGGGCAACAAAAGACGAGAATTACTCCTGAACCATTAACTTAGTATTAACTTAGTAACAAATTTAAGGGCAAACCTTTACTGAAGGTGTACAAATTAAATTGACTCCATTTTCACTTAGCCTCCCAAGCAGTCCTTTTTAGGGGCGATCGTGTTTCACTCACAGAACGTCTGCGTGGGAGGCTATATAATTTTCACTCTGATTGAAGCGTTTCTTTCACTCTTAGCCTATAAGACGGTTTTCAATTGACTTCGAAAGAACTTGTGAATCTGCTTTAGCTTTGAGTTTTCTAATCTCTATAATTGTTTCAAAGAGAAAAATACTCGTGAAAAGTGCTTAACCAATCAGAGCAAACTGCGCTTTGCACGGGTTGCACGTTTCTGTTTCAAATTGTGATTAGTCCGTTACGTAGCTATTGCCGTGATTGGCTGGAAATGCCTCAGATTTTTGCTTTCGGTTGTTAAAACTCTGCTGACAAGAAGATCTACAGTCCACACATTTTTAGAGCTCCTGACCTTTTCAAAGTTTTGACTTCACTTCTCAAAAGCTTGACTTCTCTTCGCCAAATGATAATTGAAACAGAAATTGGGTGGTGTTCAATTACATTGTTGACACAAGAGTAGTCATATGTGCTCATATAGGCTCTAAAGCCTCACTTTCATGTAAGATCACTGTTCTTGTGGTTAAAAAAATGCCATTACCTAAGTCTAAATGAAATCATCTGGCTTTCTTACCACATCGATTTTTTTCATTGTTGATTAAATTTAAATTTCTTACACCAGGGTACCTTTGCATTTAACCCAGACAACTTTGCGGGTATGACCCAGTCTGGGTCATTTTTTAGTATCGTCAACTGATACTTTGTTCTTCTTTATGGTCTTCTTCATTGCCGCCTATTGAGGCTGGTCGTGTCTTTTCCAAACTATTCGGAAACAGATTTACAAAAAACAAAATAAAAGGACTGAAAGCAAAAGAACAAAACCAGATTCTGAAGGAATATTCATGGTAAGTAATAAATGTTCAATTGGAAAATTTAAAAATATGAAAACACAATCTAAATTGAAATGGCTACATGTATGCAATGTATAATTATTGATATCAATTTATTTAAAATTATAATTAATGGTAAATCCATTTATGTGAAAAGTAAAAGTATAAATGCTGAAAAGGCTAAGTGCCCAACAGATATGCATGCACATAAAGGATTAACAAATGGAAGAGAAAAGTTGAAAGCGCAGATGCAATCAATGTTGGTCACACTTCGAAGGTGAGGTAGATTTCCCGGTCTTTATCGCCGACGAAGCTCATCAGGTTACATATTTTCTCCTTTTCGGTGCATTTGCTGAGCTGTCCTCCGAATGTGAATTTGCAATGTTGATAAAACCTTTCCCATTCTTTACTCAGGTCCGAAGCATCCCAGTTCATTCTTGGCCAGTTACACAACAAGTTTGTGTAACCTTCTGCCATTTCGTGAGGCTCTGTTCAAGTCGGTGTAGCCTGTTCCAGGCTCTCGGTAGTTATGGGAGAGCGAATAAAGCGCGCGGGTGAGCGAGGAAAAATGAGGCGGGACGAGGGCGAAGGAAGGAGAGCCTGTAAGAATTTCTTTAACGACCCTCTTCCACCTACTTTTCAGATAATGAGGTGTTGAGAAGTAAAAATGACATTCTGTCAGTTAGCTAGAGATGTTCTCCTGTTTCTCGCGTGAGGCCAAAGGTCTGCGCCGCATGGTTTCCTGTTTGTAAGCAAGATATGCTTTACGCTCTCAAGATGTTTGTTCTGGAAGGACAGGGTCAGCAATTTATCCGTGAAAATGATGGTTTATACTTGCATTTAATAATTGTGATTCCGGCCTGTTTGTTTGTATCATATCACGGATGACAATTAAATAAAACTTTGTGCGGCTTCTCCAGAGATTGTTGTGGCTTTACTTCGAGAAAACTTAAAGTTGGTTTTAGAGAGACACTCTGTGTTGTAAAGGTTATGCTTCTTGCATTAAATATTTGATCAAGCGCTTTGTCTCTTGAGATCGATGATGTCAAGGTTTTACCTCCCGTGTTCGTTGCATTACATTCTGGCACCGCATGATTCAAATATAGGTTTTCACAGGCACAAGCCTGTTGCCTGTTTTACCCGTTATATTTGCCTATATGATTGAGTTCCGCCGACAATCCAAGCTATTTCAGCTGCTCAACTTGGTCCAACATCACCAAAACCAAAGGAGAGGCAACTACAAAGGAACACATTTCCGATTTCATCGCAGTCGTCGTGGGACGAGCTGAAAGATTAAACTTTTCCTGAATCCAGTTGGCAAAATAGAGAAAACTTCTTTTCCACAATAAAGCTTGGTTCACAGTTCAGGCAGATTTCTTGTTCCGTTCTCTAAAGCGTTTGAATATCAAGAAAATCTCAAAGACAACCTTCTAAACTGGAACAAAATTCGGCAACCCCGAAATCACGCGCGTGGACCGCGCTCGCTTATCTTTCTGACTGGCGCTTGTTCCGAGGTGTTGACGTTACTGCAAAATCAGCCAATCAGAGGGTATAGCAGCTCCTGCCATACCGGAAGAGGGTCGTTAAAGAAATTCTTACAGGCTCGCTTATCTTTCTGACTGACGCTTGTTCCGAGGTGTTGACGTTACTGCAAAATCAGCCAATCAGAGGGTATAGCAGCTCCTGCCATACCGGAAGAGGGTCGTTAAAGAAATTCTTACAGGCTCGCTTATCTTTCTGACTGACGCTTGTTCCGAGGTGTTGACGTTACTGCAAAATCAGCCAATCAGAGGGTATAGCAGTTCCTGCTATACCGGAAGAGGGTCGTTGAAGAAATTCTTACAGGCCCTCTTTCCTTCGCTCGCCTTCGTCCCCCTCATTTTTTCCTCGCTTGCCCGCGTTTTTTGCTTTCCCCTTCAACTACCGAGAGCCTGGAACAGGCTAAAGTCGGTGGCGCTTCAAATCCCACTATATTGACACCATGTTACATAATTACACAAAGTGAACGCCATGTTGGATCTACAAAACCGCATGGTTTAATGTGAACAATCAAACATAATGGCCAACGGTATGCCATACATAACACTCTGTATATGCCTTCTTCATCTGCACCTGAATGTCCAGTTCCACTTTTTCACTTTTTTCAACTGCTGTTTCCTCATTCTCCAAGACCTTGGTACCTATTTTGCATTTCCCATATCTTCATCATTCTGGTTTTGCTGTTGTGCACTGATTGCTTGGAAATTATTTTGGAAATGGACCAAACATATGGAACTGGTTGTGAACAAATAACATAGAACTGGTATAAAATATAATTAATATTAAATAGAAAAGCAATTCAAAAAAATATACCTCTCAAAATCTATTTAAAAAATGTACACAAACAAAATAATGACAAGAGGAAAAAGGTGGCTGTTCCATTTGGAATAGCCCTGAACACACCAAATATTTGAAACACAGAAGGCGCCCAACAAAAACCTGTCGTGTGTACAGGGTGCACGGCATCTCCTGTGGGCTTGTAATTGATTCAAACAATGATTCAATGTTTCAAACAATGCTAGAATAATGAGTTTCATGTTACTTGCCTATCTTCATCACCTGAATGTCCAGCTCCACTTTTTCACTTTTTTCAACTGCTGTTTCCTCATTCTGCAAGACCTGGTACCTATTTTGCATTTCCCATATCGTCATCATTCTGGTTTTGCTATTGTGCACTGATTGCTTGGAAATTATTTTGGAAATGGACCAAACAGATGGAACTGGTTTTGAGCAAATAACATAGAACTGGTAAAAATATAATTAATATTAAAGAGAAAAGCAATTAAAAATATATACCACTCAAAATGCGTTTAAAAATGTACACAAACAAAATAATGACAAGAGGAAAAAAAGGTGGCTGTTCCATTCAGAATAGCCCTGAACACACCAAATTTTTGAAACACAGAAGGCGACCCAACAAAAACCATGTACAGGTTGCATGGCATCTCCTGTGGGCCACCTCTAATGGTGCTTTTATCTGCGGTGAGGTAGGCCTTCATGGCGAGTAGGCAAGGTATGATGTAGCCAGGACAAGAACCAATCGATGCGGCCTTCTTTTTGACAAACTCTGCATGTGCACTCTCCCCGTTCGGAAAGAAAGGAGCCCACCTCCAAGTGCGGAAGGCTGTCAAGCTAAAAAAGGAGTGAACGTAACATATGTAACAACCTAACTTGCCTGCATTTCATCCTTTTCTTTGGAGATGTCGAGCTTTTGTTCTATTGCCACAAAAAGAAGAAGATCTGACTCCTCTAGTCCTTTAGTCTTCTTATCTAAACGTCTGCCCATGAAAAAAAATTTCAGTTGCTTTTTTGTTACTCAAAGAGTAGCAGGGCAACAAAAGACGAGAATTACTCCTGAACCATTAACTTAGTATTAACTTAGTAACAAATTTAAGGGCAAACCTTTACTGAAGGTGTACAAATTAAATTGACTCCATTTTCACTTAGCCTCCCAAGCAGTCCTTTTTAGGGGCGATCGTGTTTCACTCACAGAACGTCTGCGTGGGAGGCTATATAATTTTCACTCTGATTGAAGCGTTTCTTTCACTCTTAGCCTATAAGACGGTTTTCAATTGACTTCGAAAGAACTTGTGAATCTGCTTTAGCTTTGAGTTTTCTAATCTCTATAATTGTTTCAAAGAGAAAATACTCGTGAAAAGTGCTTAACCAATCAGAGCAAACTGCGCTTTGCACGGGTTGCACGTTTCTGTTTCAAATTGTGATTAGTCCGTTACGTAGCTAACATTTGCTGTGATTGGCTGGAAATGCCTCCTTAGATTTTTGCTTTCGGTTGTTAAAACTCTGCTGACAAGAAGATCTACAGTCCACACATTTTTAGAGCTCCTGACCTTTTCAAAGTTTTGACTTCACTTCTCAAAAGCTTGACTTCTCTTCGCCAAATGATAATTGAAACAGAAATTGGGTGGTGTTCAATTACATTGTTGACACAAGAGTAGTCATATGTGCTCATATAGGCTCTAAAGCCTCACTTTCATGTAAGATCACTGTTCTTGTGGTTAAAAAAATGCCATTACCTAAGTCTAAATGAAATCATCTGGCTTTCTTACCACATCGATTTTTTTCATTGTTGATTAAATTTAAATTTCTTACATCAGGGTACCTTTGCATTTAACCCAGACAACTTTGCGGGTATGACCCAGTCTGGGTCATTTTTTAGTATCGTCAACTGATACTTTGTTCTTCTTTATGGTCTTCTTCATTGCCGCCTATTGAGGCTGGTCGTGTCTTTTCCAAACTATTCGGAAACAGATTTACAAAAAACAAAATAAAAGGACTGAAAGCAAAAGAACAAAACCAGATTCTGAAGGAATATTCATGGTAAGTAATAAATGTTCAATTGGAAAATTTAAAAATATGAAAACACAATCTAAATTGAAATGGCTACATGTATGCAATGTATAATTATTGATATCAATTTATTTATAATTATAATTAATGGTAAATCCATTTATGTGAAAAGTAAAAGTATAAATGCTGAAAAGGCTAAGTGCCCAACAGATATGCATGCACATAAAGGATTAACAAATGGAAGAGAAAAGTTGAAAGCGCAGATGCAATCAATGTTGGTCACACTTCGAAGGTGAGGTAGATTTCCCGGTCTTTATCGCCGACGAAGCTCATCAGGTTACATATTTTCTCCTTTTCGGTGCATTTGCTGAGCTGTCCTCCGAATGTGAATTTGCAATGTTGATAAAACCTTTCCCATTCTTTACTCAGGTCCGAAGCATCCCAGTTCATTCTTGGCCAGTTACACAACAAGTTTGTGTAACCTTCTGCCATTTCGTGAGGCTCTGTTCAAGTCGGTGTAGCCTGTTCCAGGCTCTCGGTAGTTATGGGAGAGCGAATAAAGCGCGCGGGTGAGCGAGGAAAAATGAGGCGGGACGAGGGCGAAGGAAGGAGAGCCTGTAAGAATTTCTTTAACGACCCTCTTCCACCTACTTTTCAGATAATGAGGTGTTGAGAAGTAAAAATGACATTCTGTCAGTTAGCTAGAGATGTTCTCCTGTTTCTCGCGTGAGGCCAAAGGTCTGCGCCGCATGGTTTCCTGTTTGTAAGCAAGATATGCTTTACGCTCTCAAGATGTTTGTTCTGGAAGGACAGGGTCAGCAATTTATCCGTGAAAATGATGGTTTATACTTGCATTTAATAATTGTGATTCCGGCCTGTTTGTTTGTATCATATCACGGATGACAATTAAATAAAACTTTGTGCGGCTTCTCCAGAGATTGTTGTGGCTTTACTTCGAGAAAACTTAAAGTTGGTTTTAGAGAGACACTCTGTGTTGTAAAGGTTATGCTTCTTGCATTAAATATTTGATCAAGCGCTTTGTCTCTTGAGATCGATGATGTCAAGGTTTTACCTCCCGTGTTCGTTGCATTACATTCTGGCACCGCATGATTCAAATATAGGTTTTCACAGGCACAAGCCTGTTGCCTGTTTTACCCGTTATATTTGCCTATATGATTGAGTTCCGCCGACAATCCAAGCTATTTCAGCTGCTCAACTTGGTCCAACATCACCGAAACCAAAGGAGAGGCAACTACAAAGGAACACATTTCCGATTTCATCGCAGTCGTCGTGGGACGAGCTGAAAGATTAAACTTTTCCTGAATCCAGTTGGCAAAATAGAGAAAACTTCTTTTCCACAATAAAGCTTGGTTCACAGTTCAGGCAGATTTCTTGTTCCGTTCTCTAAAGCGTTTGAATATCAAGAAAATCTCAAAGACAACCTTCTAAACTGGAACAAAATTCGGCAACCCCGAAATCACGCGCGTGGACCGCGCTCGCTTATCTTTCTGACTGGCGCTTGTTCCGAGGTGTTGACGTTACTGCAAAATCAGCCAATCAGAGGGTATAGCAGCTCCTGCCATACCGGAAGAGGGTCGTTAAAGAAATTCTTACAGGCTCGCTTATCTTTCTGACTGACGCTTGTTCCGAGGTGTTGACGTTACTGCAAAATCAGCCAATCAGAGGGTATAGCAGCTCCTGCCATACCGGAAGAGGGTCGTTAAAGAAATTCTTACAGGCTTGCTTATCTTTCTGACTGACGCTTGTTCCGAGGTGTTGACGTTACTGCAAAATCAGCCAATCAGAGGGTATAGCAGTTCCTGCTATACCGGAAGAGGGTCGTTGAAGAAATTCTTACAGGCCCTCTTTCCTTCGCTCGCCTTCGTCCCCCTCATTTTTTCCTCGCTTGCCCGCGTTTTTTGCTTTCCCCTTCAACTACCGAGAGCCTGGAACAGGCTAAAGTCGGTGGCGCTTCAAATCCCACTATATTGACACCATGTTACATAATTACACAAAGTGAACGCCATGTTGGATCTACAAAACCGCATGGTTTAATGTGAACAATCAAACATAATGGCCAACGGTATGCCATACATAACACTCTGTATATGCCTTCTTCATCTGCACCTGAATGTCCAGCTCCACTTTTTTACTTTTTTTTAACTGCTGTTTCCTCATTCTCCAAGACCTTGGTACCTATTTTGCATTTCCCATATCTTCATCATTCTGGTTTTGCTGTTGTGCACTGATTGCTTGGAAATTATTTTGGAAATGGACCAAACATATGGAACTGGTTGTGAACAAATAACATAGAACTGGTATAAAATATAATTAATATTAAATAGAAAAGCAATTCAAAAAAATATACCTCTCAAAATCTATTTAAAAAATGTACACAAACAAAATAATGACAAGAGGAAAAAGGTGGCTGTTCCATTTGGAATAGCCCTGAACACACCAAATATTTGAAACACAGAAGGCGCCCAACAAAAACCTGTCGTGTGTACAGGGTGCACGGCATCTCCTGTGGGCTTGTAATTGATTCAAACAATGATTCAATGTTTCAAACAATGGTAGAATAATGAGTTTCATGTTACTTGCCTATCTTCATCACCTGAATGTCCAGCTCCACTTTTTCACTTTTTTCAACTGCTGTTTCCTCATTCTGCAAGACCTGGTACCTATTTTGCATTTCCCATATCGTCATCATTCTGGTTTTGCTATTGTGCACTGATTGCTTGGAAATTATTTTGGAAATGGACCAAACAGATGGAACTGGTTTTGAGCAAATAACATAGAACTGGTAAAAATATAATTAATATTAAAGAGAAAAGCAATTAAAAATATATACCACTCAAAATGCGTTTAAAAATGTACACAAACAAAATAATGACAAGAGGAAAAAAAGGTGGCTGTTCCATTCAGAATAGCCCTGAACACACCAAATTTTTGAAACACAGAAGGCGACCCAACAAAAACCATGTACAGGTTGCATGGCATCTCCTGTGGGCCACCTCTAATGGTGCTTTTATCTGCGGTGAGGTAGGCCTTCATGGCGAGTAGGCAAGGTATGATGTAGCCAGGACAAGAACCAATCGATGCGGCCTTCTTTTTGACAAACTCTGCATGTGCACTCTCCCCGTTCGGAAAGAAAGGAGCCCACCTCCAAGTGCGGAAGGCTGTCAAGCTAAAAAAGGAGTGAACGTAACATATGTAACAACCTAACTTGCCTGCATTTCATCCTTTTCTTTGGAGATGTCGAGCTTTTGTTCTATTGCCACAAAAAGAAGAAGATCTGACTCCTCTAGTCCTTTAGTCTTCTTATCTAAACGTCTGCCCATGAAAAAAAATTTCAGTTGCTTTTTTGTTACTCAAAGAGTAGCAGGGCAACAAAAGACGAGAATTACTCCTGAACCAGCAATTAAAAATATATACCACTAAAAATGTGTTTAAAAATGTACACAAACAAAATAATGACAAGAGGAAAAAAAGGTGGCTGTTCCATTCAGAATAGCCCTGAACACACCAAATTTTTGAAACACAGAAGGCGACCCAACAAAAACCATGTACAGGTTGCATGGCATCTCCTGTGGGCCACCTCTAATGGTGCTTTTATCTGCGGTGAGGTAGGCCTTCATGGCGAGTAGGCAAGGTATGATGTAGCCAGGACAAGAACCAATCGATGCGGCCTTCTTTTTGACAAACTCTGCATGTGCACTCTCCCCGTTCGGAAAGAAAGGAGCCCACCTCCAAGTGCGGAAGGCTGTCAAGCTAAAAAAGGAGTGAACGTAACATATGTAACAACCTAACTTGCCTGCATTTCATCCTTTTCTTTGGAGATGTCGAGCTTTTGTTCTATTGCCACAAAAAGAAGAAGATCTGACTCCTCTAGTCCTTTAGTCTTCTTATCTAAACGTCTGCCCATGAAAAAAAATTTCAGTTGCTTTTTTGTTACTCAAAGAGTAGCAGGGCAACAAAAGACGAGAATTACTCCTGAACCATTAACTTAGTATTAACTTAGTAACAAATTTAAGGGCAAACCTTTACTGAAGGTGTACAAATTAAATTGACTCCATTTTCACTTAGCCTCCCAAGCAGTCCTTTTTAGGGGCGATCGTGTTTCACTCACAGAACGTCTGCGTGGGAGGCTATATAATTTTCACTCTGATTGAAGCGTTTCTTTCACTCTTAGCCTATAAGACGGTTTTCAATTGACTTCGAAAGAACTTGTGAATCTGCTTTAGCTTTGAGTTTTCTAATCTCTATAATTGTTTCAAAGAGAAAATACTCGTGAAAAGTGCTTAACCAATCAGAGCAAACTGCGCTTTGCACGGGTTGCACGTTTCTGTTTCAAATTGTGATTAGTCCGTTACGTAGCTAACATTTGCTGTGATTGGCTGGAAATGCCTCCTTAGATTTTTGCTTTCGGTTGTTAAAACTCTGCTGACAAGAAGATCTACAGTCCACACATTTTTAGAGCTCCTGACCTTTTCAAAGTTTTGACTTCACTTCTCAAAAGCTTGACTTCTCTTCGCCAAATGATAATTGAAACAGAAATTGGGTGGTGTTCAATTACATTGTTGACACAAGAGTAGTCATATGTGCTCATATAGGCTCTAAAGCCTCACTTTCATGTAAGATCACTGTTCTTGTGGTTAAAAAAATGCCATTACCTAAGTCTAAATGAAATCATCTGGCTTTCTTACCACATCGATTTTTTTCATTGTTGATTAAATTTAAATTTCTTACACCAGGGTACCTTTGCATTTAACCCAGACAACTTTGCGGGTATGACCCAGTCTGGGTCATTTTTTAGTATCGTCAACTGATACTTTGTTCTTCTTTATGGTCTTCTTCATTGCCGCCTATTGAGGCTGGTCGTGTCTTTTCCAAACTATTCGGAAACAGATTTACAAAAAACAAAATAAAAGGACTGAAAGCAAAAGAACAAAACCAGATTCTGAAGGAATATTCATGGTAAGTAATAAATGTTCAATTGGAAAATTTAAAAATATGAAAACACAATCTAAATTGAAATGGCTACATGTATGCAATGTATAATTATTGATATCAATTTATTTATAATTATAATTAATGGTAAATCCATTTATGTGAAAAGTAAAAGTATAAATGCTGAAAAGGCTAAGTGCCCAACAGATATGCATGCACATAAAGGATTAACAAATGGAAGAGAAAAGTTGAAAGCGCAGATGCAATCAATGTTGGTCACACTTCGAAGGTGAGGTAGATTTCCCGGTCTTTATCGCCGACGAAGCTCATCAGGTTACATATTTTCTCCTTTTCGGTGCATTTGCTGAGCTGTCCTCCGAATGTGAATTTGCAATGTTGATAAAACCTTTCCCATTCTTTACTCAGGTCCGAAGCATCCCAGTTCATTCTTGGCCAGTTACACAACAAGTTTGTGTAACCTTCTGCCATTTCGTGAGGCTCTGTTCAAGTCGGTGTAGCCTGTTCCAGGCTCTCGGTAGTTATGGGAGAGCGAATAAAGCGCGCGGGTGAGCGAGGAAAAATGAGGCGGGACGAGGGCGAAGGAAGGAGAGCCTGTAAGAATTTCTTTAACGACCCTCTTCCACCTACTTTTCAGATAATGAGGTGTTGAGAAGTAAAAATGACATTCTGTCAGTTAGCTAGAGATGTTCTCCTGTTTCTCGCGTGAGGCCAAAGGTCTGCGCCGCATGGTTTCCTGTTTGTAAGCAAGATATGCTTTACGCTCTCAAGATGTTTGTTCTGGAAGGACAGGGTCAGCAATTTATCCGTGAAAATGATGGTTTATACTTGCATTTAATAATTGTGATTCCGGCCTGTTTGTTTGTATCATATCACGGATGACAATTAAATAAAACTTTGTGCGGCTTCTCCAGAGATTGTTGTGGCTTTACTTCGAGAAAACTTAAAGTTGGTTTTAGAGAGACACTCTGTGTTGTAAAGGTTATGCTTCTTGCATTAAATATTTGATCAAGCGCTTTGTCTCTTGAGATCGATGATGTCAAGGTTTTACCTCCCGTGTTCGTTGCATTACATTCTGGCACCGCATGATTCAAATATAGGTTTTCACAGGCACAAGCCTGTTGCCTGTTTTACCCGTTATATTTGCCTATATGATTGAGTTCCGCCGACAATCCAAGCTATTTCAGCTGCTCAACTTGGTCCAACATCACCAAAACCAAAGGAGAGGCAACTACAAAGGAACACATTTCCGATTTCATCGCAGTCGTCGTGGGACGAGCTGAAAGATTAAACTTTTCCTGAATCCAGTTGGCAAAATAGAGAAAACTTCTTTTCCACAATAAAGCTTGGTTCACAGTTCAGGCAGATTTCTTGTTCCGTTCTCTAAAGCGTTTGAATATCAAGAAAATCTCAAAGACAACCTTCTAAACTGGAACAAAATTCGGCAACCCCGAAATCACGCGCGTGGACCGCGCTCGCTTATCTTTCTGACTGGTGCTTGTTCCGAGGTGTTGACGTTACTGCAAAATCAGCCAATCAGAGGGTATAGCAGCTCCTGCCATACCGGAAGAGGGTCGTTAAAGAAATTCTTACAGGCTCGCTTATCTTTCTGACTGACGCTTGTTCCGAGGTGTTGACGTTACTGCAAAATCAGCCAATCAGAGGGTATAGCAGCTCCTGCCATACCGGAAAAGGGTCGTTAAAGAAATTCTTACAGGTTCGCTTATCTTTCTGACTGACGCTTGTTCCGAGGTGTTGACGTTACTGCAAAATCAGCCAATCAGAGGGTATAGCAGTTCCTGCTATACCGGAAGAGGGTCGTTGAAGAAATTCTTACAGGCTCTCTTTCCTTCGCTCGCCTTCGTCCCCCTCATTTTTTCCTCGCTTGCCCGGGGGCCGCGTTTTTTGCTTTCCCCTTCAACTACCGAGAGCCTGGAACAGGCTAAAGTCGGTGGCGCTTCAAATCCCACTATATTGACACCATGTTACATAATTACACAAAGTGAACGCCATGTTGGATCTACAAAACCGCATGGTTTAATGTGAACAATCAAACATAATGGCCAGCGGTATGCCATACATAACACTCTGTATATGCCTTCTTCATCTGCACCTGAATGTCCAGCTCCACTTTTTTACTTTTTTTTAACTGCTGTTTCCTCATTCTCCAAGACCTTGGTACCTATTTTGCATTTCCCATATCTTCATCATTCTGGTTTTGCTGTTGTGCACTGATTGCTTGGAAATTATTTTGGAAATGGACCAAACATATGGAACTGGTTGTGAACAAATAACATAGAACTGGTATAAAATATAATTAATATTAAATAGAAAAGCAATTCAAAAAAATATACCTCTCAAAATCTATTTAAAAAATGTACACAAACAAAATAATGACAAGAGGAAAAAGGTGGCTGTTCCATTTGGAATAGCCCTGAACACACCAAATATTTGAAACACAGAAGGCGCCCAACAAAAACCCGTCGTGTGTACAGGGTGCACGGCATCTCCTGTGGGCTTGTAATTGATTCAAACAATGATTCAATGTTTCAAACAATGGTAGAATAATGAGTTTCATGTTACTTGCCTATCTTCATCACCTGAATGTCCAGCTCCACTTTTTCACTTTTTTCAACTGCTGTTTCCTCATTCTGCAAGACCTGGTACCTATTTTGCATTTCCCATATCGTCATCATTCTGGTTTTGCTATTGTGCACTGATTGCTTGGAAATTATTTTGGAAATGGACCAAACAGATGGAACTGGTTTTGAGCAAATAACATAGAACTGGTAAAAATATAATTAATATTAAAGAGAAAAGCAATTAAAAATATATACCACTCAAAATGCGTTTAAAAATGTACACAAACAAAATAATGACAAGAGGAAAAAAAGGTGGCTGTTCCATTCAGAATAGCCCTGAACACACCAAATTTTTGAAACACAGAAGGCGACCCAACAAAAACCATGTACAGGTTGCATGGCATCTCCTGTGGGCCACCTCTAATGGTGCTTTTATCTGCGGTGAGGTAGGCCTTCATGGCGAGTAGGCAAGGTATGATGTAGCCAGGACAAGAACCAATCGATGCGGCCTTCTTTTTGACAAACTCTGCAATGCTTGGCTTGAAGAGGTAATCGTAGTTAAATGGCAGCGAGATTAGACGGCGATTGAGCTGAGCCCAAGTAACTTCGTGTTGTTTCGCAATTTTGGCTAACTTCGACATGTTGATCGGACGAGTGACTGATGCTAACTGATACGTTGTCGCCAATTGAGAGAGATAAAAGTGAAAGTGCATTGTAATTAAGCACGCACCAAGTGTGAAATTTTGCAATTACTGGTAGTTAAGAAACCGCAATAGCATTGTAAAGTTACTGTTTGTTGATTTTTTGTATGGGCATTAAATTTGCGAAGTTGATGTTAAATTAACGTGAAAACAATGGGTGTCAAGACCGGAAAAATTTAATTGTTTAGTAAATGTTGATATATGCGTTAAATATGTGTAGTTGATGTATAGTAACAATGGATTAGAATCAGTTAAATGTGTGACAATTTTTTAACTAAAGACACACTTTTCAATAAATGCCGAATCAATTCATATTTTATTAGCTTGAGTAAAATGTCTTTAAGCAACAACGATTTACAGAAAGATTCCCACAGAAGACAGTTTGAAGCATCACTTCTGTTTTGCTTTGGGGCTTTGTATAAGCTTCTAGCGCCGCCATAACTGGTTTGATCTTGAGGTTGTCGCCTTCGCTGTGGTCGTATTGTAAATTTCGAGGCCTTTTTATGTATTATGGTTACCACTGAGCAAAAAGTGCATGTAACTCAGGCCAATGCTTATCAGCTGATGATAAGCTTACCTCCAGCATCAGAGGTGTCAAGGCGGCTTATTGTATAGGATGATAATTGAAACAGAAATTGGGTGGTGTTCAATTACATTGTTGACACAAGAGTAGTCATATGTGCTCATATAGGCTCTAAAGCCTCACTTTCATGTAAGATCACTGTTCTTGTGGTTAAAAAAATGCCATTACCTAAGTCTAAATGAAATCATCTGGCTTTCTTACCACATCGATTTTTTTCATTGTTGATTAAATTTAAATTTCTTACACCAGGGTACCTTTGCATTTAACCCAGACAACTTTGCGGGTATGACCCAGTCTGGGTCATTTTTTAGTATCGTCAACTGATACTTTGTTCTTCTTTATGGTCTTCTTCATTGCCGCCTATTGAGGCTGGTCGTGTCTTTTCCAAACTATTCGGAAACAGATTTACAAAAAACAAAATAAAAGGACTGAAAGCAAAAGAACAAAACCAGATTCTGAAGGAATATTCATGGTAAGTAATAAATGTTCAATTGGAAAATTCAAAAATATGAAAACACAATCTAAATTGAAATGGCTACATGTATGCAATGTATAATTATTAATGATATTAATTTATTTATAATTATAATTAATGGTAAATCCATTTATGTGAAAAGTAAAAGTATAAATGCTGAAAAGGCTAAGTGCCCAACAGATATGCATGCACATAAAGGATTAACAAATGGAAGAGAAAAGTTGAAAGCGCAGATGCAATCAATGTTGGTCACACTTCGAAGGTGAGGTAGATTTCCCGGTCTTTATCGCCGACGAAGCTCATCAGGTTACATATTTTCTCCTTTTCGGTGCATTTGCTGAGCTGTCCTCCGAATGTGAATTTGCAATGTTGATAAAACCTTTCCCATTCTTTACTCAGGTCCGAAGCATCCCAGTTCATTCTTGGCCAGTTACACAACAAGTTTGTGTAACCTTCTGCCATTTCGTGAGGCTCTGTTCAAGTCGGTGTAGCCTGTTCCAGGCTCTCGGTAGTTATGGGAGAGCGAATAACGCGCGCGGGTGAGCGAGGAAAAATGAGGCGGGACGAGGGCGAAGGAAGGAGAGCCTGTAAGAATTTCTTTAACGACCCTCTTCCACCTACTTTTCAGATAATGAGGTGTTGAGAAGTAAAAATGACATTCTGTCAGTTAGCTAGAGATGTTCTCCTGTTTCTCGCGTGAGGCCAAAGGTCTGCGCCGCATGGTTTCCTGTTTGTAAGCAAGATGTGCTTTACGCTCTCAAGATGTTTGTTCTGGAAGGACAGGGTCAGCAATTTATCCGTGAAAATGATGGTTTATACTTGCATTTAATAATTGTGATTCCGGCCTGTTTGTTTGTATCATATCACGGATGACAATTAAATAAAACTTTGTGCGGCTTCTCCAGAGATTGTTGTGGCTTTACTTCGAGAAAACTTAAAGTTGGTTTTAGAGAGACACTCTGTGTTGTAAAGGTTATGCTTCTTGCATTAAATATTTGATCAAGCGCTTTGTCTCTTGAGATCGATGATGTCAAGGTTTTACCTCCCGTGTTCGTTGCATTACATTCTGGCACCGCATGATTCAAATATAGGTTTTCACAGGCACAAGCCTGTTGCCTGTTTTACCCGTTATATTTGCCTATATGATTGAGTTCCGCCGACAATCCAAGCTATTTCAGCTGCTCAACTTGGTCCAACATCACCGAAACCAAAGGAGAGGCAACTACAAAGGAACACATTTCCGATTTCATCGCAGTCGTCGTGGGACGAGCTGAAAGATTAAACTTTTCCTGAATCCAGTTGGCAAAATAGAGAAAACTTCTTTTCCACAATAAAGCTTGGTTCACAGTTCAGGCAGATTTCTTGTTCCGTTCTCTAAAGCGTTTGAATATCAAGAAAATCTCAAAGACAACCTTCTAAACTGGAACAAAATTCGGCAACCCCGAAATCACGCGCGTGGACCGCGCTCGCTTATCTTTCTGACTGACGCTTGTTCCGAGGTGTTGACGTTACTGCAAAATCAGCCAATCAGAGGGTATAGCAGCTCCTGCCATACCGGAAGAGGGTCGTTAAAGAAATTCTTACAGGCTCGCTTATCTTTCTGACTGACGCTTGTTCCGAGGTGTTGACGTTACTGCAAAATCAGCCAATCAGAGGGTATAGCAGCTCCTGCCATACCGGAAGAGGGTCGTTAAAGAAATTCTTACAGGCTCGCTTATCTTTCTGACTGACGCTTGTTCCGAGGTGTTGACGTTACTGCAAAATCAGCCAATCAGAGGGTATAGCAGTTCCTGCTGTACCGGAAGAGGGTCGTTGAAGAAATTCTTACAGGCTCTCTTTCCTTCGCTCGCCTTCGTCCCCCTCATTTTTTCCTCGCTTGCCCGGGGGCCGCGTTTTTTGCTTTCCCCTTCAACTACCGAGAGCCTGGAACAGGCTAAAGTCGGTGGCGCTTCAAATCCCACTATATTGACACCATGTTACATAATTACACAAAGTGAACGCCATGTTGGATCTACAAAACCGCATGGTTTAATGTGAACAATCAAACATAATGGCCAGCGGTATGCCATACATAACACTCTGTATATGCCTTCTTCATCTGCACCTGAATGTCCAGCTCCACTTTTTTACTTTTTTTTAACTGCTGTTTCCTCATTCTCCAAGACCTTGGTACCTATTTTGCATTTCCCATATCTTCATCATTCTGGTTTTGCTGTTGTGCACTGATTGCTTGGAAATTATTTTGGAAATGGACCAAACATATGGAACTGGTTGTGAACAAATAACATAGAACTGGTATAAAATATAATTAATATTAAATAGAAAAGCAATTCAAAAAAATATACCTCTCAAAATCTATTTAAAAAATGTACACAAACAAAATAATGACAAGAGGAAAAAGGTGGCTGTTCCATTTGGAATAGCCCTGAACACACCAAATATTTGAAACACAAAAGGCGCCCAACAAAAACCTGTCGTGTGTACAGGGTGCACGGCATCTCCTGTGGGCTTGTAATTGATTCAAACAATGATTCAATGTTTCAAACAATGCTAGAATAATGAGTTTCATGTTACTTGCCTATCTTCATCACCTGAATGTCCAGCTCCACTTTTTCACTTTTTTCAACTGCTGTTTCCTCATTCTGCAAGACCTGGTACCTATTTTGCATTTCCCATATCGTCATCATTCTGGTTTTGCTATTGTGCACTGATTGCTTGGAAATTATTTTGGAAATGGACCAAACAGATGGAACTGGTTTTGAGCAAATAACATAGAACTGGTAAAAATATAATTAATATTAAAGAGAAAAGCAATTAAAAATATATACCACTCAAAATGCGTTTAAAAATGTACACAAACAAAATAATGACAAGAGGAAAAAAAGGTGGCTGTTCCATTCAGAATAGCCCTGAACACACCAAATTTTTGAAACACAGAAGGCGACCCAACAAAAACCATGTACAGGTTGCATGGCATCTCCTGTGGGCCACCTCTAATGGTGCTTTTATCTGCGGTGAGGTAGGCCTTCATGGCGAGTAGGCAAGGTATGATGTAGCCAGGACAAGAACCAATCGATGCGGCCTTCTTTTTGACAAACTCTGCATGTGCACTCTCCCCGTTCGCAAAGAAAGGAGCCCACCTCCAAGTGCGGAAGGCTGTCAAGCTAAAAAAGGAGTGAACGTAACATATGTAACAACCTAACTTGCCTGCATTTCATCCCTTTCTTTGGAGAGCTCCAGCTTTTGATCTATTGCCGCAAAAAGAAGACGTTCTGTTTCCTCTGTTTCTTTACTCTTCTTATCTAAACGTCTGCCCATGAAAAAAAATTTCAGTTGCTTTTTTGTTACTCAAAGAGTAGCAGGGCAACAAAAGACGAGAATTACTCCTGAACCATTAACTTGGTATTAACTTAGTAACAAATTTAAGGGCAAACCTTTACTGAAGGTGTACAAATTAAATTGACTCCATTTTCACTTAGCCTCCCAAGCAGTCCTTTTTAGGGGCGATCGTGTTTCACTCACAGAACGTCTGCGTGGGAGGCTATATAATTTTCACTCTGATTGAAGCGTTTCTTTCACTCTTAGCCTATAAGACGGTTTTCAATTGACTTCGAAAGAACTTGTGAATCTGCTTTAGCTTTGAGTTTTCTAATCTCTATAATTGTTTCAAAGAGAAAATACTCGTGAAAAGTGCTTAACCAATCAGAGCAAACTGCGCTTTGCACGGGTTGCACGTTTCTGTTTCAAATTGTGATTAGTCCGTTACGTAGCTAACATTTGCTGTGATTGGCTGGAAATGCCTCCTTAGATTTTTGCTTTCGGTTGTTAAAACTCTGCTGACAAGAAGATCTACAGTCCACACATTTTTAGAGCTCCTGACCTTTTCAAAGTTTTGACTTCACTTCTCAAAAGCTTGACTTCTCTTCGCCAAATGATAATTGAAACAGAAATTGGGTGGTGTTCAATTACATTGTTGACACAAGAGTAGTCATATGTGCTCATATAGGCTCTAAAGCCTCACTTTCATGTAAGATCACTGTTCTTGTGGTTAAAAAAATGCCATTACCTAAGTCTAAATGAAATCATCTGGCTTTCTTACCACATCGATTTTTTTCATTGTTGATTAAATTTAAATTTCTTACACCAGGGTACCTTTGCATTTAACCCAGACAACTTTGCGGGTATGACCCAGTCTGGGTCATTTTTTAGTATCGTCAACTGATACTTTGTTCTTCTTTATGGTCTTCTTCATTGCCGCCTATTGAGGCTGGTCGTGTCTTTTCCAAACTATTCGGAAACAGATTTACAAAAAACAAAATAAAAGGACTGAAAGCAAAAGAACAAAACCAGATTCTGAAGGAATATTCATGGTAAGTAATAAATGTTCAATTGGAAAATTTAAAAATATGAAAACACAATCTAAATTGAAATGGCTACATGTATGCAATGTATAATTATTGATATCAATTTATTTATAATTATAATTAATGGTAAATCCATTTATGTGAAAAGTAAAAGTATAAATGCTGAAAAGGCTAAGTGCCCAACAGATATGCATGCACATAAAGGATTAACAAATGGAAGAGAAAAGTTGAAAGCGCAGATGCAATCAATGTTGGTCACACTTCGAAGGTGAGGTAGATTTCCCGGTCTTTATCGCCGACGAAGCTCATCAGGTTACATATTTTCTCCTTTTCGGTGCATTTGCTGAGCTGTCCTCCGAATGTGAATTTGCAATGTTGATAAAACCTTTCCCATTCTTTACTCAGGTCCGAAGCATCCCAGTTCATTCTTGGCCAGTTACACAACAAGTTTGTGTAACCTTCTGCCATTTCGTGAGGCTCTGTTCAAGTCGGTGTAGCCTGTTCCAGGCTCTCGGTAGTTATGGGAGAGCGAATAAAGCGCGCGGGTGAGCGAGGAAAAATGAGGCGGGACGAGGGCGAAGGAAGGAGAGCCTGTAAGAATTTCTTTAACGACCCTCTTCCACCTACTTTTCAGATAATGAGGTGTTGAGAAGTAAAAATGACATTCTGTCAGTTAGCTAGAGATGTTCTCCTGTTTCTCGCGTGAGGCCAAAGGTCTGCGCCGCATGGTTTCCTGTTTGTAAGCAAGATATGCTTTACGCTCTCAAGATGTTTGTTCTGGAAGGACAGGGTCAGCAATTTATCCGTGAAAATGATGGTTTATACTTGCATTTAATAATTGTGATTCCGGCCTGTTTGTTTGTATCATATCACGGATGACAATTAAATAAAACTTTGTGCGGCTTCTCCAGAGATTGTTGTGGCTTTACTTCGAGAAAACTTAAAGTTGGTTTTAGAGAGACACTCTGTGTTGTAAAGGTTATGCTTCTTGCATTAAATATTTGATCAAGCGCTTTGTCTCTTGAGATCGATGATGTCAAGGTTTTACCTCCCGTGTTCGTTGCATTACATTCTGGCACCGCATGATTCAAATATAGGTTTTCACAGGCACAAGCCTGTTGCCTGTTTTACCCGTTATATTTGCCTATATGATTGAGTTCCGCCGACAATCCAAGCTATTTCAGCTGCTCAACTTGGTCCAACATCACCAAAACCAAAGGAGAGGCAACTACAAAGGAACACATTTCCGATTTCATCGCAGTCGTCGTGGGACGAGCTGAAAGATTAAACTTTTCCTGAATCCAGTTGGCAAAATAGAGAAAACTTCTTTTCCACAATAAAGCTTGGTTCACAGTTCAGGCAGATTTCTTGTTCCGTTCTCTAAAGCGTTTGAATATCAAGAAAATCTCAAAGACAACCTTCTAAACTGGAACAAAATTCGGCAACCCCGAAATCACGCGCGTGGACCGCGCTCGCTTATCTTTCTGACTGGCGCTTGTTCCGAGGTGTTGACGTTACTGCAAAATCAGCCAATCAGAGGGTATAGCAGCTCCTGCCATACTGGAAGAGGGTCGTTAAAGAAATTCTTACAGGCTCGCTTATCTTTCTGACTGACGCTTGTTCCGAGGTGTTGACGTTACTGCAAAATCAGCCAATCAGAGGGTATAGCAGTTCCTGCTGTACCGGAAGAGGGTCGTTGAAGAAATTCTTACAGGCTCTCTTTCCTTCGCTCGCCTTCCTCCCCCTCATTTTTTCCTCGCTTGCCCGGGGACCGCGTTTTTTGCTTTCCCCTTCAACTACCGAGAGCCTGGAACAGGCTAAAGTCGGTGGCGCTTCAAATCCCACTATATTGACACCATGTTACATAATTACACAAAGTGAACGCCATGTTGGATCTACAAAACCGCATGGTTTAATGTGAACAATCAAACATAATGGCCAGCGGTATGCCATACATAACACTCTGTATATGCCTTCTTCATCTGCACCTGAATGTCCAGCTCCACTTTTTTACTTTTTTTTAACTGCTGTTTCCTCATTCTCCAAGACCTTGGTACCTATTTTGCATTTCCCATATCTTCATCATTCTGGTTTTGCTGTTGTGCACTGATTGCTTGGAAATTATTTTGGAAATGGACCAAACATATGGAACTGGTTGTGAACAAATAACATAGAACTGGTATAAAATATAATTAATATTAAATAGAAAAGCAATTCAAAAAAATATACCTCTCAAAATCTATTTAAAAAATGTACACAAACAAAATAATGACAAGAGGAAAAAGGTGGCTGTTCCATTTGGAATAGCCCTGAACACACCAAATATTTGAAACACAGAAGGCGCCCAACAAAAACCCGTCGTGTGTACAGGGTGCACGGCATCTCCTGTGGGCTTGTAATTGATTCAAACAATGATTCAATGTTTCAAACAATGCTAGAATAATGAGTTTCATGTTACTTGCCTATCTTCATCACCTGAATGTCCAGCTCCACTTTTTCACTTTTTTCAACTGCTGTTTCCTCATTCTGCAAGACCTGGTACCTATTTTGCATTTCCCATATCGTCATCATTCTGGTTTTGCTATTGTGCACTGATTGCTTGGAAATTATTTTGGAAATGGACCAAACAGATGGAACTGGTTTTGAGCAAATAACATAGAACTGGTAAAAATATAATTAATATTAAAGAGAAAAGCAATTAAAAATATATACCACTCAAAATGCGTTTAAAAATGTACACAAACAAAATAATGACAAGAGGAAAAAAAGGTGGCTGTTCCATTCAGAATAGCCCTGAACACACCAAATTTTTGAAACACAGAAGGCGACCCAACAAAAACCATGTACAGGTTGCATGGCATCTCCTGTGGGCCACCTCTAATGGTGCTTTTATCTGCGGTGAGGTAGGCCTTCATGGCGAGTAGGCAAGGTATGATGTAGCCAGGACAAGAACCAATCGATGCGGCCTTCTTTTTGACAAACTCTGCAATGCTTGGCTTGAAGAGGTAATCGTAGTTAAATGGCAGCGAGATTAGACGGCGATTGAGCTGAGCCCAAGTAACTTCGTGTTGTTTCGCAATTTTGGCTAACTTCGACATGTTGATCGGACGAGTGACTGATGCTAACTGATACGTTGTCGCCAATTGAGAGAGATAAAAGTGAAAGTGCATTGTAATTAAGCACGCACCAAGTGTGAAATTTTGCAATTACTGGTAGTTAAGAAACCGCAATAGCATTGTAAAGTTACTGTTTGTTGATTTTTTGTATGGGCATTAAATTTGCGAAGTTGATGTTAAATTAACGTGAAAACAATGGGTGTCAAGACCGGAAAAATTTAATTGTTTAGTAAATGTTGATATATGCGTTAAATATGTGTAGTTGATGTATAGTAACAATG
>NW_027558439.1:0-10676 GCF_052425735.1 Oculina patagonica
AACAAATACAGTAAAAACCCGCGTGTAAGAACCTAGGCATTTAAGAACCTTCTGGCAGAAATTTGCTTTTATAATACCCCAAAATATAAGAACCTGTTTAGCCAAACAAATTCCTACAGGTTCTTATATGTAGGGTTTAACTATTTAATTTATATATATTTTTTTACCAAAAACCAGAAAGGTGATGTTACTGGGGTATATACAGTATGTTGTTGGACTTTTGGCAACATGGGTACATTAATAAATATTTTTAATGAAGAACAGACCAGATTTTATACTATTTTCTAATAATCAACAACAATGTCTACTCTGCAGAAATTAAGAACCTGATTAAGAACCTACTTAGCCTAAACTGTCAATAAGTACCCCATAATACAAGAACCTGTTTTGCCAAACTCTGAAAAAAGTAGGTTCTTACACGCGGGTTTTTACTGTACCATTTGCCATAAGCCAAACGTCCTCAGCGTTAGAAGGACGTCGTCGTATGAAAAGTGGAACGACTTCTTTTTATCAGAAACGTTTGTCCAAAACCAAATCAAGTGCGGTTTGATTCTGATCGACATTCACAACCGAGAATCCTTTGAAACGAATAGGAGACAATCGCTTCTTTGACAATCCTAATTACAGGCTTTTAACCGCGAATAACGTTTTAATGAGATCACATTTGACATCTCTCAAGAATTTGTCAAAATAGTTAAGCTATTACCGCGTCTTTATGTGAATTGTAAATGAGGGAGGGGGTGAGATGCAGTAAGGAGGACTTATAATTTTGGCCGGCCTAAATTCGTTTAGAATTTGGCATTCACCAATGTTTGTGCCAAATGTTTTATGCCCAGTTACTGCGGTCGCACGTGAAAAGCCAACAGTTCTTTTGTAAACAATGATAACATCTACAGACAATTTATAACGCCGTGGTCAATCCGTTTTACGTGTTACATATTGTAATTATCATTTGGATACTTATCTAACCAGGTTTAAGTCAATATTAATGATGATCCAAAAAAATGAATCATTTACATTGACATTTAGAGGAGCCCATATACCAGGCTTGGAATAATACATGAAAATATTGAAATCATATAATTCTTTAAAAAAAATCTACAAAGGTTGTACACAAACTCAAATGTATGCTTTGATTATGATAAGGTCTTAAGACAACAAAATCTGTGTTGGTGTTAGACTTATAAATTATATCTACCTATTGCATTTAAATTGGAAGTTTAGTGAAATATGCGAAGTTCGGTAGTGCTGGTAAAACAACAACAACAACAATCTATTTCGTACACAGAAAAATTTTACAAATAAAGATAAATACATGCAATGTGAAAAAATAACAATAAAAAAACAGAATACAGTCACTTAGAAATAGCTAAGGCTAAAGATCTGTAAATATCTGCCATTATATGTTGTAGCAGATATACATTAATGTGTGTAAATTAAATTAAATAATATTTAATGGAAAAATAATAATAAAATAAAATAATACTCCATGAGAAAATCAATCAAACGTAAGAGTGTGGCCAGATGAAGTAGTTGTTCTTTCACTGCTCTGGCTATGTTTTTGTCTTGTAGCTAAACTGATTTCGTAACAGCTGAACACCTACTAATAATCTGCATTTTTATTGGTTGCTTCCTCATAAACAAGTTGTGTTTTGGAGCAATGAGACAGCGTAGACGGCTTCGTTACTACCAAGAGAAAAGAATTTTTTTAGTTGATGCTACTGAGGATTACGGAGGCCTTGAAGCGAAGACATCAAAGATGATCCTAATGTCGACGGTGTTGATGAAGGTTAAATAAATCGCAGACCCTAGTAATGGACCTTTAAACTGCGCTCGATAATACAATTCATTGGGAACATTTTGGAAATGATATGGCATTTGGATCGGAAGATTTTTATAAGGACCTCGCACTTGATCGTCGAGGCTTACATGTCCTTAGCATTTCCCTTGCTTTTAAACTGTTTGTAATGTGAACTTTGCCTCCCTTATAAACACACGGGCAAACACACCGCTGTCGTTTAAAGAGATGTTTGTTTTCCTAAAGCGATTATTCACTAAGACATCTTTTTGTCAGGCAATATTTCCTGATTTGTTTTTGGCAAATTGGCCGATAAGGGTCGGATAGCTTGACTAGATATTCTGAAGCACTTCAAAAGCATTCTTTGTAAAAACTGGTTGGTAATTGTTTACCACGGTATCGATTTGACTCATTTGAGTTTCTTGTCGTTTCCCTCAGTCGATCGGGTATTTCTTGCTTTCAGAAAAGGTTGCCGTATGTTCTTGATTAGTATCTCAAACTGTGTTCACTTTCCAAATTTTGAAGATAGTTTCCTCTTGCCGGTTTGGTCAATAATAATACACATGCAAAAATTTCTGCTGCCCCTTTCTGCGAAGAGAAAAATGAGGCGCAGAAAAAAAACATTTGCCTGTAAACAGACATATGTTGTGCTGAAGAGGCAACCGTTAACCAATTATTGTAAAACACATTGCCATTAATTTCTCCAGCGCCAACTTATCTCACGTTTAATTAGCATAGCTTCTGCATGGATTATCGCCATTG
Organism: Oculina patagonica; assembly: GCF_052425735.1. Lineage (NCBI taxonomy): Eukaryota > Metazoa > Cnidaria > Anthozoa > Scleractinia > Oculinidae > Oculina > Oculina patagonica. The sequence continues at coordinate 2,561 of NW_027558439.1, forward strand.
CAGATCAAGGTTTAGATCACGCATCTTATTTCTACACTTTCAGGATGCTCTTTTACGAAAATAAGACGAATTGCAATTCGTTTTTGGGACCGCCGTTTGACCTGTTATAAAAAAAAAAAACAAGAAATATGTCACGGCAACTTTTACAGTTTTGTCTCATGCGCGTGGAAGACGACGAACAGGAACTTCAAACAGTGGTTATGTTGTCGCCAACGCCACCGTGCTTAATTTCCATGATTTTATATTAAAGCTAAGAAGAGACTAAAATTTATTTTTGATTTCGTTCTAATGGCCAATCAGGGTTCAGCTCAGAAGCCCGGTGTTTGCTTGAGCATTATACAGCTGAAATGTTAAGGAAAACATTTTACTTCCTCTTGTTAAAAACAAGGTGGGAATAATGCGCATTAAAGGGTAAAAGGCTCACTGTTTTGTAAAGGTTGAAATTAATATAAATTTGTAACACACTGTAGGCTGGCTGTTGCTTCGCCGCCATTAACAACCTGCCATTAGAGCTGTTATCATATAATGGAAAATTTTTTTGTCGCTTCGAAGCTAGCCTCCCGCGCAGTCGTTCTGATTGTGTTTATTAACCCCACGTGGGGAGGAGTGAAACACGATCGCCCCTAAGAACGACTGCGTGGGGAGGGATCATATCCACTGTAAAGTGTCTTCATACCACGTTACGGCAGTCATATTGGCGTTTTCGGACATGCAGAATATTACATGGGTGCGCGGAGATATGAAATTTCTCTTCGAGGGTTCAACTTGATCTGTCACGACTGAGCGCAGTGAACGAGTGAGATATTGAGTCGAACACGAGAAGAGAAATTTCATATTTCCAAGCAACCAGATATTATTTTGCTTTTTTCTTAACATACTAACATAACAAGGTTTTTGACGATTTTCCGAAGATTTTCGAAGATTTTCCGAATGTTGTCCGAAGGTCAAACAAGCGTTTCCGAACATTTTCCAAAAAAGTTGCAAAGATTAGCGAAGATCACCGAAGATTTCCAAAGCTTCCCAAAAACATCTGAGGAAGATCCGAAGATGTTTTGACTATACGAACTATCGTATTTTTACTTGCGTTCATTTACGGTTTTTCTGAGGGCTGGAAACCCTTCGGAAATCCTTTTTCCTCAGGGATGTCTAATTACTAGAAAATCGGAACTTTAAGAGCTTGTATGTGATGGAAAATGTTTAATATCTGTTTCTCTCTGTTAACACTCTCCCTCTCCTTTTCTTATGTAGTTTATTTGGTGGAAGCAAAATCACACGGCTGAGGAAAAGAGATTTTCATTCTCTCTCATCTCTCACCTACATGTAAGTCAGTGCTTTTGTTTGAAAATTTTATTTGAAAAGTTTAGCAGTTAGAGTGGTTTTCACTTGAGTGTCGAAAGTAACTCGTGTTTGCTTTGGTCTTGCATTACTACGCTTAGTGATTGGTTTAAAACAACTCGCGCCACTTACTCGACCAATCACAAGTAAAAACAAAACCAAACGTGATTTGCTCCCACACGTTTTCCCGCGCTTCACTCCTGCAACATGTATTTGCCTCGAGCTCTGATTGGTTCACGGGATTGTTTACATCCTTTGTGATTGGCCAGAGTAATTATTTTGGTTTTAGTTTTACGACGCACATATCGAAAACTGCTTTATTAGGAGGTTGAGCTAACTTTCTCACTTTTTCATTGTAGAGACTTAAGCCACAACAAAGTGTTCCAGTTGCAGACGGAGACGTTTCAAGGTTTATCGTCTCTTGAAACTTTGTAAGTTCTTTTAAAAATTTTACACGGCAGCAATGATTGACGAATACATGACCACTCAAGAGGAATATGTTTAGGACATTTGCCCTCCAAAGCGCGCTATATTTTCATTGTTAAATGATTTGTGCGGGGCTCTGGGAAAATGGTTATGAAGCCATATCTTATGTACGGAGGCAAGACGTTTGGTTTCATACCATATATTTTGGTAAAAACATTTCGAATTGGTTGCTGTAAAATTGTGGTCGATGAAACCATACCAAAACGCAGGAATGCACGTGCGCTTCTCAGGCAATAACACACGTAAAGCGAGGCCGACAAGGGACTGATTTAACAGGGGTACCCAACGACACTTTCACTGGATATTTAACATGTGACTTCACGATCACTGATTAAAAGTTCGTCTGCAACGCAGGCTACTCTTGAACGGCTTGAAGCTTAATCGGTAAACGAGGGTTTTATTGCCGTGAAGAAAAAGCAGAAACAGTTTTTTTTAAATTTATCTTATTATGAACAGATTATATTTAGAAGGCTTTAGGTCAAAAGAATATGAATTTTCTTAACTTAATTGTGTTGTTTCTGTAAATAGGAGACTCAACAATAATTTTCTAAAGGAAATCAATGACGATGTTCTTGGAGGACTATCTCAACTAAAATCCTTGTAAGTCAATTGTTTGTCAAAATATAACATAACTGAAATGAGGCCAAACTATCATAAATTAAATCTAATTAAAATATTCTTGTGTAATTCTACTCCCGGTCGAAACAGCATTATCCCACAGTTACTAACTATGATTATCTTGAGCCGGTTAACTCTATAAAACCACTTTAAGTCCACTTGCAAACAGCACAGGAAGAAATGAATGATTCAATAATAGGGGTCTCGTTTTTGCAGGCTCCTTAGATAGGTACGGTTCACTTCTGGATTTCTCTGATTTTTAATAAATTAATACCAAACCCAATATACTATTCTAGTTCTCGGACAATAGTGTACAGGGGGTTATCGTTTTGTGTTGCCTTGATATCAAGCTCGGCTGTTGTCAATAAAATGGACAAACCTAGGTCCTGAAGTGGGATAATTTAAGGCGTTGAGAGGAGCCCAAATACCTTTAAAACCTCACAACATCTCGAGATAAAGGCTTAGATTCATTCACATCAATTTTAGGAGTAAAACTATATCAGAATAAAAATAAACGCATCTGACCAATGTATGGTCACTTACTGTCTGTTTAACCTTCTTGCCAAATTCGATAGCAGAATACAGATATTTCAAAACTTAATTATGTTATATTTTATAGGGATCTAAGTGAAAACCTCATTGCCGAAATTCACGAAGGTGTTCTGGATAATCTTACGAATTTGCAAATCTTGTAAGTGACATTCTTACGAATGCTTTCAAATCGTACTTTTTCAAGGTTATTGTTTCATACTGACTGGCTATTGCGGTTAAGGAAGCAACAACACGCTTAAAACATTAATATTTCCTTTACAATTTCAGAAGCTTAAGATTGAACCGTATTCGTGTCATCATCAGAAACACCTTTAAATATACAAGACAACTAACACATCTGTAAGTATATTAGTTGTCAACGTTGACAATTGTAATTAAACCGAGGTCTAGATCAGTCAGTTAGATCATGCATTCAAGGTGGTGAAAAAAGTGCTTTTTATAGAAAATCAATCGATCAATCAATCAATCAATCAATCAATCAATCAGTCAGTCAGTCAGTCAGTCAATCAATCGATCGATCGATCACTCAATTAATTAATCAATCAATCAATCAATCAGTCAGTCAGTCAGTCAGTCAGTCAGTCAGTCAGTCAATCAATCAATTAATCGATCGATCACTCAATCAATTAATCAATCAATCAGTCAGTCAGTCAGTCAGTCAGTCAGTCAGTCAGTCAGTCAGTCAGTCAATCAATCAATCAATCAATCGATCGATCACTCAATCAATTAATCAATAAATCAATCAACGATTAATCAATCAATCAATCAGTCAGTCAGTCAGTCAGTCAGTCAGTCAGTCAGTCAGTCAGTCAATCAACTTTGTTTTATGAGGGCAGTGGAGAACAGCCTTAAGACCTACAAATCTGTGGCCCTCTGTGGATTCCCAATACTAGAATTGGAATTCAGACTTCAGACATCAAGATGAAAGGACTATGATTAGATAAGATTCTGTGCAGTAAAACGGAGCAGCAATCTGTTTTTGCAACCAGAAATTAACTGTAACCCTTGTAATTTTAACACGATTGTTAGTGGACTGGAGTATGTTTAGCTTACTCAGTTTCAAAACTATTTTACCGATTGCAAATTATCACACTAATCTCCGCTTTTTCGTGGTTATACTGAATTAAAGTTATCATCCTACGGTATTTTTTAGCTTATTTTTTGCACATGTTCCAGGTACCTTGATCACAACCTAATCAGCAGTATTGAGGAGAAAGCATTCGCGTCGCTTTCAAACCTTCAGTATTTGTAAGTTCCTCCTCCTTGCAGAATATAGCTACTGTTGTCATTTAAGGGAGCATATTTGTGGAATAACTTCTCCATGACTTAAGAATATTTTAATTTGTGTGAAAATTGAAAAGATATCAGGCTTTCACACGGCAAGTATGTGGAGCGGCTTTGACGCTATGTCATTACGAGATTTAAATGCTGATATTTTACTCTGCTTTTAAGTAAAATTGTCAATCTATCTGTCTCTCTGTCTAGATCTCTTTCTCCTTTATATACCATGTTGCTATTTATTGAGTGACTTTAACTGTTTCTTTAGACACCTAAACAACAATAAGCTCAAAAGACTAACCAAGGACGTCTTCACTGGCTTGGTATCGCTAACAACACTGTAAGTTATTTTTTTTTCTGGTTTTATGTTGTGCCCGTCATTCCAGATATTAAATAAAGGACGGACTGAGGTTTTTTAAGGAGGTCTTCATGCCAATTTACTAGCTACATTTAAAATAAACACGGTTAATACTAATCAATGTTAGTTGTTAGTTCTTAGTATCCGACTCGACTCACCACGAATCGTCACGATTGGTTTTGTAAAACGACTCACCTTTTCAACAACTCGCGTTTGACAACAATTTTCATCGATTATATACCACGGATAAGAAAGCAAATGGTTAAAAAGGGGCTGTTGACGTGGATGGAATTTGTATGGGTAATCAAATGGTGACGAGTGAAATTAGGAAATAATTTCACGCGCGTTTTGTCAAAATTCAAATAATCGAGCCTTTAGGCGAGGGCAATTATAAGAATTTTGACAAAATGCAAGTGAAATTATTGCCTAATTTTACGAGTATAACATTTGATTACATTCTTATATCATAGGTGACAAATTGCGCTTGCAATCGTAGGTTTTGACTGGTATATTCCATCGCGAACTCCGAGCTTTGAAAAGTTGAAAGCATACATTTTGCTTAAGTTCGCAAGTTTTTCAGTCTTTGAAGAAAACCTTTGAGAGATCCCTTTTTGCTGTTGACAAAAAGTTTCAAAGATGAATTATTTCTCACATGATGAATATAGTTCGTCTTGAATGAAATGAAAATGGCGCCCGTGTAAAACGCTCAAAAATCCGCTCGATGCCATTTATGTAATTGGCTTAAGGTGACTCGATCGAAATAAATGACGCGCTGTATGCCTGTCAAAAATTTCTAATAACTTCACCATTTCTGACTCGATTTCCCTGAAACTTTCGCATTTTACTCGAAATTTATCAAAGAATAATACGCACGTCAATATGTCGATGTAATGATCGCGAGTTTTGCGCCATGTTAACTTTATTAAACATACCTATTTGGATAAAACTGCTATTTACAGAAAACTGAGCGCTAAGATTTCGTTTAAACTACTGCAATTAGCTCATTATAACATCTTATTATGACTCTCTAAATTTTTTGAAAAATCGTCGGAACAGAAACCTCAATACAATTTGATCATCACAATATTAATCTCGGGAAAACTTCGAGGCTTGGAACGCTCCAGCGCTTCCACATTTCGCCCAAAAGTACCATAACCGAAGACAAATAAAGTTCAATGCATCAGTTTTGACAGCTCCAAATCACATTCGGCTATTTGCAACGATGAAAAAGTTTGAGCAAATATTATAAACTCACCATTTGTGTCAAAATGTAGTAAGGTCTCCAAATTTACGTTTTTCTAAATTACATGAAAACAAACCGTACGAATTGCTTAAAAGAACCGGAACATTAAATTGAACACCTTACACAAACTTAACGCTGCTTTACGTTTCTGGAGCTGACTTGATTTGGATGAAATAATGTTTTAAAGTGAAGCACTGCTCCAACAGTCTCTTGTGAACACGGCCATGTTGTTGTTTGGATTCTACAACTAACGCTATGCAAATTTCCTTGAAATTGACGAGAATTTGAAAAATTTGCACATGGTAAGGGGGGTGCATTGACAGTGTTCGGTTGCTTCATGTTCTGATGTCAGAGGTGTCCTTAATTTATGCCACATGAAATTTGAACAGGGTTGGTACTAAAGTTGAAATTAAGACATTGTAGTATGTTTATTGTAATTCAAAGAACCGCCGTCTTATGGCGAAAAATGCACCCCCCCTTATCTATGTGTAAATTCTTCAAATTTTCACCAAACCCAAGGCAATTTGCATAGCGTCAGCTGTAGAATTCAAACAACAACATGGCCGTGTTTAAAAGAGAGTTCGAGCAGTGCTTCACTTTAAAACATTATTTCATCCAAATCAAGGCAGCTCCAGAAACGAAAAGTAGCACAAAGTTTGTGTAAGATGTTCAATTTAATGTTCTGGTTGTTTTATTTTGTTTTATTTAATTCGTCGCACTCAAGATATGTTATTGACTGTGAACAATATTATTCAAGGCAGGGCACCATCCAGCTTCAAAAATCTTATAACTGAAAAGAGAACAGCGTACAATCTTCGCGGTAATTTTAATCTTTCAATACCTAAAGTGAACACTACCAGATATGGTCTTAAGTCGTGGCGTTATGCTGCAGCAAAGCACTGGAACATGCTACCTCGTGATATTCGTTCCATGGCAGGCTCAAAGGACTTTTTGAAAAAGATTAGACAAACTGATTTCAATGTTTAATAATTATATTTTATCGCTTTTAGATAGGATTTTTATATTTATATATATATATTTTTTAGGAATCTTAATTTAGCTAGATGGTGTTTTTTTTTTTTTTTTTTTTTTTTTTTAACCATTTTAAAATAGTCTGATGTAATACTTTTATACCCTTTGTTTTGATGTAAATACTTTTGTAAATACTAAACTTTTAATCGTGGAGCACCTGTAAACTAGCTAACAGCTAAGTGTGTACTTTTTTCCACGTTAAATAAAGTATGTATGTATGTATGTATGTACGGTTAGTTTTTATGTAATTTAAAACAACGTAAATTTGGAGACCTTCCTACATTTTGACGCAAACGGTGAGTATATAATATTTGCTCAAACTTTTTCATCGTTGCAAATAGCCGAATGTGATTTGGAGCTAACAAAACTGTTGCATTGAACTTTTTTTGTCTTCGGTTATGGTACTTTTGGGGGAAATTTGGAAGTGCTGGAGTGTTCCAAGCCTCGAAGTTTGCCCGAGATTAATATTTTGATGATCAAATTGTATCGAGGTTTCTGTTCCGACGATTTTTCGGAAACTTAGAGAGTCATAATAAGATGTTATAATGAGATAATTGCAGTAGTTTAAACGAAATCTTAGCGCTCAGTTTTCTGTAAATAGCAGTTCTATCCGAATAGGTGTGTTCAATAAAAGTAACATCGCGCAAAACTCGTAATCATTACATCGACACATTGACCTGTGTATTAATTTCCGATAAATTTTGAGTAAAATGCGAAAGTTTCAGGGAAATCGAGTCAGAAATGGTGAAGTTATTAGAAATTTTTGACAGGCATACAGCGCGTAATTTATTTCGATCGAGTCACCTTAAGCCAATTACATAAATGGCATCGAGCGGATTTGTTTTGAGCGTTTTACACGGGCGCCATTTTCATTTCATTCAAGACGAACTATAGTCATCATGTGAGAAATAATTCATCTTTGGCATACAGTGCGTCATTTATTTCGATCGAGTCACCTTAAAAGTCGTTTTGACGTTTTGAAATATGAAATATCATCAAAAGTTTTATTACATGGCCAAGGCTAGCTGGATTAAATGAAATTCAAGCGAAAATGTACAAAGTCTAACCTTTAAAACATCTTTTATCCCGGATGCCATCTTGCCGCTAACTACGTTGCCTTGGCAATTTTATAATTTCGCATGTGAAATTATAAATTAACGTTAAATTTTTGCGCCAAAATTAAAGAATAATTTGTCACCTATGATATTACTACC
>NW_027558440.1:0-10665 GCF_052425735.1 Oculina patagonica
TATTAGCCAGAGACATGTTTGTCAAAAAGAATTAATAAAAACCCTTGTTTAATGAACACCAGGCACAAACGAACTGCAGGAGTCAAAAAAATTTCGGGCCAAACAGGCTAAGTTTGAAATAAATATGGTAAATACAAAATGCATGCACAAAATTTTTTTGTCCTTGGTTTGCATCAGTGCTGTACACATGTACAGTGTAAAGTGGGAAGACGTTAGTATAAGCAGTCCTTTATTAGGCCTCCCAACAGCCTCTAAAGTTCGATTTACAATCATGTACAGCACGTTGATGAAAATTTAAACCGTACTGCACCTACCTGTGCCACTTTGCATTTAATAATACTACAGTAATTGTGAACACTACTCTAACAGAGATAATGTGGTGTCTTTGGTTGGTTGCTACTGTTAAAATTATCTAAAATTATTTACCAATCAGACACTTTACAAAGTGCCAATAGATATTACATGTTTCACACAAGAGATGGAAATGAGTGACGGTGTGAACAGGGTTCAAATCATATACCCAGCATCATACAAATTCTAGGTGGGATGAGGTCATTGCTGGTTCTTATCCTTGCTCTAAGACTCAGGTGACGCTTAATTGCGGTGCTTATTTGAGGGAGGCGCTAAGTCCAGGACGGCACTTATTCAAGAAAATATGGTATATCAACTTACCCCCTGTAGTAGTTGATGGAGCAACAGTAGATTCATACTCAGTGTAGTATACTGGAGTAAAGTTTCTGTTACACATGTCCACATTGCAGCAACAGAAGCCAGAAACATTTACACTTCTGAAGGCATCAAAGTATGGATTTTGAATGCAGTCTTCTAGACAAGGTTTAGAAGGTTTCTCTTCTGTGACTATAAAGCACCCTTTTTTAATAACTGTCTGAAATGTTTCGTTTCGCTCATTTGTCTCTTCTCTCCACAGAACAAAACAACTTTCATCAGAGCTTTTACAAGTTTCAGTTCCATTGAAAATTCCTACGTCAGTGTGGTAAGAATCGCACAGCAATTCTTTACCTCCCTGGCAAGAACCTGACAAAAAAATAAAATGAGCCAGGTCTGTAAATAGGTTTCTTACAGTCTTTCACTGCTATCATACGTGAAAATATTAGCAAAAAGAATGATTAATACTCAGGGGTTTCAATAAAATAGGCACCTGGTTTGGGTAGCGTAACTGACTGCTTGAAAGAATCTTTGTTTGATAACGATTTTAATTTAATGAAAAAAATTATCTGAGCAAAGTAGAGTAAGTAGTTGATACTTTTAGTTGTACCATTCGTTCACAATACCAGGCTCCTCATGAAAAAAAACATACAGTATTGTGAAAAAGTAATGCACCCGAAATTTGGCGAAATTCGCGCTTTTCGGGGCTTTTCGAGGAAATTTCGCTTGAAGCGATATTTCTGCGACAATTCGCGCTGTTTCGTCATATTTTCGTGACGTCTATTGTTTAAAACCACGCGAAATTTCGAAGGATAATACGCTATGTGCGGTAATTTGTCGCTAATTATCGCACACTTTTGCGAATTTTCAGGCACTTTCACGCGATAATTCGCTTGATTCTGAACTTTCGTGGCGATATTTCAGGGCAGTTATAAGTGTTTCAAGCAAAACTTACCGTGAACGAAATTTAGATCTTTCATCTTGATCGTTTTCTTTTCAAAACTGTTGTGAAGTTGTGAGACATGGCTAAAACGCATTAGGCATTGTTTTTTTAAATTCGAACACGCAGGAAAGAAAACAGGAAAGTTTATCCAGACCACAAAAATTTAATAAACGCATTGGAATTCAAACAGCTACTAAGCCATTTACCTGTAACCGACAATGAAACAAAAATAGCCTGATTCCTTGCAGCCTGATAGCGTAAAACAACTCAGAACAACTGCATGTCGATCGAACATGGCGCCTGGCACATATAACAACTAAGCAAGTTACAGTTGTTTAGCAGGTAAAGTCCTTTCCTTTCGACGGTTAGATCTATACAATGGTTAGCCATTCTTCTCCTCTTTTCTCTTCTTGGTGTCCAAGAAAGTACAGAAGTCGAGAAATTATTCCACAACATCAAATCTACCACAACATCAAATTTCGAGCGAACAAATTCATGCACGCACTCGGAGGATCTGGGGCCAAACGGTTGCTATAACAATGGCAGAGTGTCCTGGGCACAAGATTGATTCCACAAGACGATTCCTGAATGTTTTTGCGATGTTAATATGTGGAAATTGTACACTTTGAGACCTTTTTACGCTTAAGTGAAAAAGAACGTCTATTGAAAGGTTCCTTGCAATGCCTGTCTTTTATCTGGATCAAAGGGTCGAAAAATATGCGAGAATTAGTAACATCTGCAGCGAATTTTGCTTTCGATGTCAGCGCGATCTTTCTGTGAATGTTTTTACGAACGCACTGTTTGCCTTTATGAACTTGAAATTTTAAGTAAGTAATAAATTATTCTTATCACTCAAGATTGTTGTGGTGTTATTTAGACTTAATATGGAACAGTTTTTGATCATGCTACATCGAATTGAAAAGAACGGTACCCAAGATATATTTTGTGTCAAGTAACATGAGCAGGTGATCGTATCAATCACGAGGAGAATTTTGCTTGAAGAATACCAAACTACTGTTGAGCTGCACGCGAATTTTCTTCTAGTGAGAAGCGAAATATTGCGAATTATCGTTGAGGTAAGGAAAATTCTAAGAAATATCGGCCTTTGTTCTCACGAAATTTCGCTCGAAAAGTCACGCAAAAAGTTCGCGTCACTTCGAGCGAAATTTCACGAGAACAAAGAACGAAATTCACGCTTTTCGGGTGCATTACTTTTTCACAATACTGTACCACTGCTGAGAAGACGGCAGACTCACCATCAAGTTTTTACCCAGACCCTCCCAGCATTTGGCAAATATATCAAAAAGTAAAGCTCACTGGCGTGCCATTGCCTTTCCATGAATAAGCAAAGTCCAGAGCCTGATTTGTTGAAAGGGTGGATAACACTATCCACCAAATAAATCGCTACCCAGTGGATAAGTCTTAACAAACGATACTACGCTACAGACCTCTCAACCTCAAAGAACCGGAAATCTGGAGATCGAGGTCAAAAAACCGGGAGATTCAAGTAAAAACCGGGAGATTTTCAACTGACAGACAAAAATAACTAAAACCAGGTGCTAATCAAGAGAAGGAGTTTTTTTCCTGTTTTAGCAACACAAAAATTAACGTTCTTTTCACGGCTTGTGTCTTCTATATATGGGTTCTATTGTATGTCTAGCGAACAAACTAATGAAATACTTTTGCTGGCTACGGATTTACACAGAATTAGCGCAAGACAATCGCCTTAGTAAGCCAAAAATGACATTATACAAGAAATTGTATCCAAGCTATAGCTTGTGACTTTGTTTATCGTGAGATTTTTGTGTCTTGTCGTGAGACCGTGAGATTGAACTAAAAGTCGTGAGTCTCACGGCAAAATCGTGAGACTTGAGAGGTCTGACGCTATTCACTGGATAGTAATTTATCTGGTGGATAGCATTATCCAACCTTTGAACGACTGGGGCTAGAACCACTTGTCCGAAAATCATTACAAGAACTTCCATTCAAATGGTAAGGACTCCTGGTCATTGTTATGCGGTGTATGAAATCCCAGACATGTTGTCTGGATCGCACGTCATATTTATTCTGATGTAAGAAAAGTTGATATTTATACCGTACATGTTTCACAATTAATTCTCAAAGAAAGCAGGATCTCAGTTATCAGGGTATTTTATGCAAGCCCTTAAGCCATTAATCCTATCACTGATTTATTGCATATAAGCTCAAGTCTTATCTTTGCCCCCTAAAACTGTCATAGAACTAGTCAATGTTATAAATGATAAATTCTCATTTAAGTTTACCTTGTTTCACGCATATCAAGGTGGTTATAACCAGCAGAACCACTAGGAGACGGTAATCCTTCATTTCTACAAAAGGTCTTTCCTTATCTGCAATAATTTAATAACGTTATCATGACCATTAAGCCTGTACGTCTGGACACAGCAATATTTAAGCATTATACATTTTTGGCTGGGAAACACCTTCAAATGCAAATGCTGGACATTCGAGTAAACAATAAAAACAAAGATTAGTGAGGGAAGTCTCAAAGGAAGGCAGCAGACAGCAGAAAAACGTTTTGGACGCCAAAACAGGGATCGTTTTGATATTGCTTATGTCTAACTATGGCATCATTCAGCCATCACGCAAAGCGCGCTTCGCAGGAGATCGTAAACTTTACATTATTAGCCTCAAAAATGTCCGAATGTATTTCGCTTTGCAACACAATTCAACAAGACTCAATAACTCGGCTTTCTCAGAGGAAAACGACGTATTTTACTGTTCTAAACCCGGGTAGAAATCACATATAAAGGCTTATAAAATCTGGCAGCCTTCGTGTCGCCATGAAACGAAGCAGTTCAATGGACAATCTTGGGCTGAAAAATCAAGGTTTTGACTAATATTAACAAACTCTTACCTTTCCTTGATCATCAGTTGTACGTTTGGTATCGAGGATCGCAACGAAAAGGCCTAGAATGATAAATATTCCTTTGGAATAGCGGTTTTTGTGTCAAGCAAAACACAAGCATTATACAGACATTCGCGAACAATTTTCTCGTGTGTGTATTGAATATCTTCAACAGCCAATCAGCAGTCGAGAGCGGCGGATGTCAATCAAAGGAACTCAACAGCTCCTGTCGAAATTTGATCCACTATTATAATTCCATCCATGTTATGTCTATCCGCCATAAAATAAAGAATTTGCAAAATCCCTGCAGCTGGTTTTGACGCTTACAGCCTTCAGACAATTTGTCCTGTCCACAAAACACCACAGATATACAGAATTATGTCCAAAGACAATATTTCGATGTGGAATGGATACAGTGTAATTTCCGCCAAAGAAGTACGAAGTCTTTTCAAGGTAGCTGTAGAGAATAGGCCGACTTGCCGAAGATTTTTCATAAAATGAATTCTTTTCAAAGATTATATTTTTATTTTGTGGCTCCTTAAAGTCTGGATCTCTTTAGAGTCAATATCGTCAAGACTTCATTTAAAGAAACAAAATAAACATTTCTATACGATTGTACTATTTAGGTCATTATTGCGTGTTCCACAGTTAGGCTTTTTTAAAAGCCTCAGCTTTTAAAGGCCTTAAAAGGCTTTTAAAAGCTGAAGACCTTAAAAACCACCTTTCGCTTTTTCTTGGACAGGTTACAAATGACCTTTTCTTTCATAAAAAAACGTTTGTCCGATTAAAAAAATAAAATAAAGAAGATTTAGCGCCCGGGGCACTTATTTACTTTTGGCACCTCCAGGAAGGGCGCTTATTTGAGACAGGGCGCTTATTTAATTTTTTTGAGAAACAGCCAAATGTTTAAAACAAAACTTTAATAAATATTAAAAATTCACAATAACAGAAACTGTTTCGAGTAACAAATTGTTGAAAGTTCACTCACTCACTCACTCACTCATCCTCATCGAGCCCATGAGGACTCTTGAGGTCTTCAGTTACCTTAAAAAGAATTGTTCATTTTTGCAGTAAATATTATACCATGCCATAGAAAATACAGCCAATCAGAATACAGGAAAGCCGTTGTATATTCGACGGTATTCAACCCAACCTTCCCATCATGCGCTGCGATTGTATTCTCGACGAAATTTAGTAAGCGTATTTTTAGTCCATCAGCTAGTGGGGTTGTATGGCTCACTTAAGGGGAACAAACGAAACTTGTCTAATATTACTCTTTGACTATTAAGCATCATAAAAATGTGTCATAGCAAGGATAAAACGGTAGCTTTCACTGTGTAAATCGAAATTGAAATTTGCTCTCATATCCTTCTTTTGGCCGCCATCTTGGATTTTAAAACAAAAATCCTTAAATTTTTTTATTCGTTCTTAAATACTTACTGATTTTTTGCTTAGATATAGATTTGAAAGGGTACTACATATTCGGGGCATTATTTTAGCATTGTTTACGGTAATAAAAGCAAAGTACGCAATAAATGAGGTCGCAAAATCCGCCATTTTGTTTTTCAGCTCGTTTTCCAGTTTTGCTCCTCAATCATCTAAAATAACAAAATTACCATAAAGGCGTTCCATCGCAATGCTACGTTTTTTCAAGTATACTACACCATTAATCAGTATACCCCAAATCAGATTACATAGCTACGTCCACGCATAAGGTTAGAATAGGGCTCAGTTAAGAGATTGTTGAGTACAGAACAGACAGAATCGCCACACTCGTATAAAGTCCTCCTTCACTGCTGCTATGCTTCTGTCAACTCTTCTGGAGCGGTGAAGGAATTACCGGAAGGGAATCAGTAGCTCTTCTCTAGATTGTGGCTTGAAAATTTCCTCTTGTAACATGGAGTTCGGTTAGTGGAGATGCCTCGCGTGGTGGGAGAACCTCTGGCTTTACTTTCCCGGGCGCTGTTCACTTTTCTCTGGCTTCAGTTTCCCTGGCGCCGTGAATCTCATAGCACAGCACATCCACACTCTGACACGTCTTCTCGTACAGCTGATACACTTATGCTTTCGTATCTTTAATGATCACCTCGAATACTGCAACTCCTCCCCGCTAATCGCCATAGCTCGGACGTACGTTTCGTACGTTGGCAAAGCTCCACTTTTCTAGTCTTCGCACCTCTTCCCTCTTTTTTAAAGTACTTTGCATGTCCGTGGGACGATATGTTTGAAATAAATGGCTGGGTTGGAAAATGACGATTGTTTTTTAGGGGGATTTGACACTTGAATGGCAATGGTATTTTATCTACGCGCTCTCTTTTCTTCGTGAAATAATTTTTAAATCTGCACTTTTTGCTTTATTTTGTGGTACAAACAGTCATATTGTGAACAATAATCAGCCGTGGCGACGTCACATATGATATCACGTTGTTGTTTTTGAAACACTAGAATGAACGAAATAATGTTGTTAGTTCCAATAAGTTTTAAACTTGCGTTTGAAAGCGATTCGTTTACGTTAAAAGAATGCAGGCAGCTTTGTAGCTTTTTCACCCCAAAAATCCAAGATGGCGGCCAAATTAAGAAGCGTATAGGGGAGACAATTTAAAATTCGATTTATAAGTGAAAGCTACCGTTCCAACCTTGCTATCATACATTTTTGTGATGCTCAATAGGCAAGGATTAAGATAAGACATGTTTCGTTTGTTCCCCGAAAGTGAGCCATGAACCCAAATTTTCGGATCTCAGCTGATGGACTATTTCTATGGCATGCTATAAAATAGTTACACAACACTTTCTCGTGGTATACTATGGACTATCCCACTTGTCACTTGTATTTTCTTGGTATACACACTCGCCTAAAGGCTCGTGTGTATACCGAGAAAACACAAGTAACTCGTGGGATATTCCATAGTCTCCATAGTATACCACTCGAAAGCGTTGCGTAACTAGTGCATGTACGGTACGGTGAATATTCATGAGTTTATCTATTCGATATCGATGGCTTCAGTTGGGGCAGTTATTCACAATAGGGGCGCTTTTAAGAATGGGGGCGGTTATTGACAAAAACACATTCGAAGGTGGGCGCTTATTCGGAAGGGGGCGCTTATTGGAAGGAGGGCGCTAAATCGAATCATTACGGTAGGCATAAATCGCATCAGAAAAAGGCATCTTGATGTATTTATGATTCTTATTTTTTCTTCCAATCATTTCTTTGTTTTGTCGAGTTGTTTCTCGAAACTCATGTATTTGAGGACAGTAATGAATGTCAGTATTTCAGTTGTAAAAAAAAAAAACATAAATGAATGTGGATATTTGACCATATTTTGAACCAGAAAGGTAGCCTGCGTAGCTGGCGGTATTGTTTTTTTTTTTTTTTTTTTAAAGCGCTCACCAGCAAGCGGCGAAGCCGCGACAACGAGCGGCGCAGCCGCGAGTGGCTTGGGGAGGAGAAGCTGAAGCCACGCTTATCCACTCACGCTTATCCTTTAACCGTGGTAAAATAAAGATTTCATTCATTTGTTCATGTCATTTGCGCGTACTTGGCATCTAAAGTGGAGCTCAGATTTCCCAGTATATGTGGTACCATGGTGTCCAGTGCTAAAATGCCGACCCTAAAATAACGTTCGTCTTATTAGCAATCAAGGCTTATTTTCTAGTGCGTGTTTCCTGAATTTGACTGACTTCCCATGCAGTGCCGTAAAAACAGACCTGTATAAAAGGTTGAAAATAAAATTTTATCTCTCGAGAGGTTCAAAACAATAACATTTGTACTTCTTTTCATTTTTTTAACGTACGTAGGGAGATGCACAACAATATTAAACAGCCAAAAACTAAAACAAACCAGAAATCGTGACAAAAAACGACCTGCCGATGAAGTCTACGTTTGCTTCTAAAGCGGCCTTCACACGACAAACTATTGGCCAACTCGTGTTGGCAAACTCGAGTTGGTGTGTGTGAACGACGCAACAACAGTTGGCAAACGAATGATGATGACTCTGAAAGGTGAAACATTTGCTGGTTTCAAGATACAAAGACAGCCGGTTTTCTATTTTGTAATTGACGTTGCAAGTGTTATATTCTCTTTAATGTGCATTGGTTTGCTGACACAGTGTAGGAAGTGTATAATTCGAGATATGCGTAAATCACAAAACTCTTGGAGAACGCTGGAAATAGCATTTCCAAGCCTCTAGATTTCAAAATTTTCTGAGGACGAGGTTGGGGGCATGCCACCAGACCCCCCTAGCGGCTCGGCCTCCAGCACTCGCGTACCCCCACCCACTTATTTTTCCCTTGGGAAAATGTTCTGCGTATATCACTAAACCGAAATCTACATGTGGCTTTAACCTGGGCACCGAACGGGAAAGGAAGTCAGGTAAAGGACGGTCAAGGGAAACATGGCGAAGAACGGTGGAAAAGTATTCATTCAAGTATTCCTTCTTTGTTAGAATTATTAAGGAATGGAACAATTTGCCAAACTATTTGTTCGGACACGACATTTTAAATCAAACTTTAAAACGTGGATGAACATTCATTAATTATATGCCACAGTACCAGATATTATAGATATTTTAGATTTATGTAATAGTTTTTTAATAGTGTTTTAGGGGACCTAAAAAGGGATGACCTCATGGTCCGCCTTTTCAGATACCACTTGTGTGATACCATTTGTGTTTCGAATAAAGTATTATTATTATTAAAAATGTGCGCTGAGTTTGGAACAGCATTGAAAGTTTTTATTGCAATTTATTCAGACTTCCGTCATCAGACAGACGGAAGTCTCAGACGTTAAAGGCGTCTAGTATAAAAACGGGTCGCCGTTAACTAGTATAAAGAGAGTAAAAAATACAGACGCCTTTAACGTCTTCGTGTCCAGTGCCCTCGAGTCTAGACCCCAGTCTTTTTTATTTATTTTTTTCCGAAAAGTGGTCTACTAAATGCGTCCCGTTTTTATACTAGATGCCTTAAACGTCCTAGACGTTAAAGACGACTTAACGGTATACTCAAACAGAAAACTAAACCCATATATGAAGATTTGCGAGGTAAACAAACTGTGCAGACAAAAACTTTTATGTTTCCATTTGGTAAATGTTTTGTGGACTCATCTTGCAAAAACATGCCATTTTGCGGCTAGTTGCATGAGAGTCGACCATGCTATTTAAGTCAACAATAGATAGCTCAGTGTAGCCTTGTCAAAGACGGCGTTGCACTTAGTTTAGAAAGACGTCGATTTTTTTTCCAAAAATACGCTAGAATACGGTTGACTGATATTTCTCTTGGTGTTCTTGGATTATTTTCTAAGCAGGTAGAAGTATTATAGCACAGTTTTGACGAAAAACAATCAAAATTCCCGTGACAACAACAACAACAACAACAAGCTTTATTTACATGACCAACATTTGTTACAATATTGATAAGCGTACAAGTTATTAGGTAATTAAATAATAAAATAATAATAAAAAAGGATAGATATAAAATTAATTACATTGGTAATATTTTGTTACGTGAATCAAAACAAGATGATATAAACTTAATTAACTGCAAGGTCACAAAATAATCGTAAGAATTCATTCATTCTAAAATCAAGTCAGGCACTGATAGCCGGCTGATATTTTGGATGATAGGCTGTATTGTCTTGTAAAAGTTATCTCTTATAGTTGCATATTTGGAACAATAAAAGAGATACTTCCCCATACTTCCCCGGTGAACTGACCCTTTTACTGATACTGAAAACTAATACAAACCTTCGAAAGCCTGCTTTCATCAGACCAATAAGATCTCTCTTGTAAAGTTAAATAGTAAGTAAAATCTTTATTTTTGTGTCTGTGTATTTAGCCCTTATGGGCTAATTGGGGACACAATTAAAATACCTAAAAAACCTATGAATAATGCTAGACTAAAAATTATTTAAAATACTTAACTAAAAACTAAAAAACTAAAAAACTAATATTTACAATATCTTAAGTGCTACAGAGTTTGCAGCAATTACTATTGTTCTCCATGTAGTCCGATAGATTCAGTTTTCTAATTATTTTTGTTCTAAAGGCAGCCACAGTCGGCGAGTTTTTCAGGTCTTTGCTTAGTTTTGACCATAGAAATGGTCCAAGATATCTGATACAATGTTTCCCGTAGCGTTTAGTATCAAAACGCGGTTGTAACTGATTTTTTTAGAGAA
>NW_027558441.1:0-10663 GCF_052425735.1 Oculina patagonica
CGTTTTTTCGGTGCTAAAGTTTGGAATTCCATTGATGACTCACTTAAATCTAAGAGTCGTGCTTGTTTCAAAAATCTCTTAAAAGAATTGATTATCTCCAACTACTAACTGGTTACATTGATGAACTTTATTTTTCTTTTCTGTGTGTACATACACTTTTCTTTTTTTGTTATCTGTGTGTGTGTGTGTGTGTGAATGGAAATCGTGTCCCGTTTTTTCGACGTTTTTGCTTGTTTACAAGCTAAAAACGTAGAATAGGGGTTATGTGGTCAAAATTTGGAACCACATATTTGTAAACTCTCAAGGGACTTTTTTAATTTCTCAAGGGACTGTTTTAATTTCTCAAGTGATTACTTTCCGCTGTGGGTGATCTCGTGGAAAAAACGTGACTTGTCACATTTACAAACGTTATATAACAATTTTAAAAGTGACATATCAGCTTTCTTATCTCAACGCACGCGTGTCTGAAAGGCGATCTATAAAAAGCGTCGCACAAACAATGGATTGCGTAACTAAAACACGAATAAATAATCACTAGCACTTGCATCGTTTAAACATTACAAACGTCAAAAATAAACCATACCAAAAAACTCGCTCTTTTCAAAGATATTATTGGAGTCAAAACAAATGGCTTCTTTTAGCTTAGGAGCGGTTAAATATTAGGCCAAATTTGGTCGCTACATGCAAGCGCAATTCTATTTCGTCATCAGCCTAGGTCGTTAGGGACGAGATTTCGCGTTGATAGCAACATCAATCGGCTTTACAACATGCGATCGTATCTACGCAGTTCGAGTGGAATTTCAGTCTAAGACAGCAAAATTCTTTCGTATTTCATCTTCAAATATAATTCAAAAGCATTCACTGTATATATGGCTTTTGTTTAATCCTGAGTCTTGATATCCGACCCTCGCAGAGCCTAGACAAAACGCAGCTTGAGTGTAACGATTTGTTTACGCCGCAATTATATGCGCAATGTTTTCTCCGACAGTAGTCGGAAATATCCGTATTTTATTTCGTGCTTTTTCGTGGAGCAATCGTAACGATACGGCCTTGAACACATTGAACAGCGGTCCACCTATAACAATATAATTCAAATATGGCGTCGAAAAAACAAAGCGTCGAACGCATATTTTGCTGTTTCATTTGGGGGGGGGGGGGGGGGGGCTCATTAAGGAATATGTGTATAAATACCCGGTGCGGACGAGCCATTTTTGACAAAATTATATGGCTGCATTTCCTCCGCGAAGATAGGAAATTGTTTAACTAAACTACAAAGAAACTGTAATGAAAAGTTCGAAGAACAATGCACAGGATAAACCTTCGACTCATACTTCATGCAAAAACGTCGAGATCTTGAAGAGACTTTGATTTTATACTCTGTTACTTTATTGCAATATTTTTTTCCGCTTGGCCCAACCACTTAGCTCGATTAGCCTTAGCTATTTCTAAGTGGCTGTGCTCTTTTTTATTGTTAATTTTTCCTCTTGCATGTATTTATTTATTGTAAAACTCTTCTGGGCACGAAATAAAGGGTGCGTTTCTTTGGGAAAATCCAAAATTGGATCATTGATCTCAGATCACACGGATACTTTGCTCCCAAAGAAACGAAGAATCCGAAAACGGATTTTTTGCCATGACAACCCCGTAAACACATTTCGCACAGTACATAAAATATCAGCACAAATTTATTTTTCGTCGAATGTATCCCCAATGTATCCTAGCTAAAACAATTTAAGCATACAAAATCTTTTTACAAAAACCACACGTCGAAGTAGATCTTCTTTAGCGTTAAGCACAATGTGGCGAGAAAGCATCTGAGAGCGAAGAATGATAGCGAAATGATCAGTGCAAATTTCACTCGAGACAATTTCAAAAGGATACAACTTCCGTAGGCACACAGTGGCTGTTCTAGAAAACCTGTATCCCGTTTAAAATGATACTACATACCTATCTGAAGCTACCGTTTCCTTTTATCGTGAAATATTTTTGTATTTTGATCGAAATAACCGCCTAAAACTTTCTGTATGGCAGTGTTTACAAAGAGCGAACCTGTATTTTCACAGCAAAGACCGCTGGGCCAAGGTACTTTTTTCGAATCCTTTCCCAAAGAAACGCACGGATCATGAATCCTAAAAATCCGGATTCAGATATGATCTGATGTATCCACTCGAAGTGTGGATTCTTCAGATCATTGATCCAAGATTAATCCATTTTCGGATACAGGTAAAGAAACGCAAAATCCGTTTTTGGATCAAGAATCCGGATTTGGATTTTTCCCAAAGAAACGCACCCAAAGATTGTTGTTGTTGTTGTTGTTGTTGTTGTATTCTGAGAGAGTTTTATTAAACTGGCTAGGAAAGAACGTGACAAGTTGTTTCAGGGTGTTCGCACTCAGTGGTTAGATAGGTTACTTGAGTCAAACATTTTTGTCATGTCACTTCAACTCAGGAGAAACATCACTGACACGCTTATACATACTAGTTATGCAACGCTTTCGAGTGGTATACTATGGAATATCCCACGAGTCACTTGTATTTTCTCGGTATACACACGAGCCTTTAGGCGAGTGTGTATGCCAAGAAAATACAAGTGACAAGTGGGATATTCCATAGTATACCACGAGAAAGTGTTGTGTGACTGTTTTATACCATGCCATAGAAAATACGCTTACTAAATTTCATTGAGAATAAGATCGCAGCGCACGACGGGAAGGTTGGGTTCAATACCGTCGAATATACAACGGCTTTCCTGTATTCTGATTGGCTGTATTTTCTATGGCATGGTATAAAAGCTGATATCTAATGGTTTTCTTAACTGTGGACAAAATCGACCAAAATAGTGTGCAAATTCCTTATATCTCATAATCAGGCACTTACCAGGTTTTACAAATCGCGCACATTCCTCGATTGCCCCAGGTTTCACTTGTCCATACACGATGGTGCCCGCGCACAGCACGACGTCGTATTCAGCGGTTTGGATCTCATTCATATGCGTGTCCACCAATGGGGCGCAGATCAGCCTCTTGTAAATGCCCTTGCCTTTAGCTAGGTTTAGCATTTCCTGAGAGATGTCTAGCGCATCGACATTGGTGTACCCTCTGGCTTTCAGCATTTCTCCAATGCCTCCTGTGCCAGCCCCGGCATCAAGGATTTTCATGTCTTTTTTCGGGTTGGGAAAGACGTCAGCGGTTTTCATGGCGCGATCAAATGCTTCCACGCACAGGATGTGGCCTTTGTAACCTACGTTGTCACTGATCTAAAACAATAACGAACAACCAGACAAAAATATTTAGTCAGTTTCTTCTTCTTCTTCTTCTTCTTCCACGTAACTCACCTCCTTCAATAGTGAAGATTCTCGTGAGTATTAAAATAAATAACTACTTAACAAAATAAATAAATACTATTCAAATTAAAGAAGGGCGGGCTTAAATGCTATGAATAAAAATAGATACAAAAAAAAGTCAAAGTCAGCATCGTTTGCTTAGCGTTTGGTCAGACGGCAGGCATTTCTTAAAGGCCGTCAAGTTTGGTGCATTAAATGTTTCATTGGCCAGGCTGTTCCATTCTCGTATCGTTCTCGGGAAAAATGAGTACATGTGGTAGTCCATCTTTGAGCGAGGAATTTTGTACGCATTTGAATTTATCGTCATCGTCATCATAAATTTATCGCATTCTTTAAGTGGGCTACGTCACGGGGATTTCGCAAATTTTTGGATTAAACTGTTCTGAATTTACTGATAGCCAACTTAACCCATCAAAAACATTATCTGTAAACATCTGAAGGAAAATGAAACTTTAATTTGCGGACAGAAATCAAGTTACGGCTATAAATTAATATCGCTTTTGTTTGAGACGCGCGGAAACAAATTGCAATACAGTTCCCATCAAAATAATAGTTTTCTAACGTAGAAGAATACCAACGGAGTAAAAAAATAAACACGAACGGGTTCGAAAGACAAAGATTAAGACGGATGGCGAACGACAAACTTTAAAAATCAAAATGCTGCCAATTTTTTCCGCTACGCTCTCTTTTCTTACTGTCTGCCATATTTTCTTGAGTTTTTGCATAGAAACTGACGTCACACTTTTACTTCACGTAATGCTTTGGCCGCGCGATGCGAATGCGACTTCTAAAGGCAAAAAGCGCATCTTTAGCGACAATTTTTAAACAACAATTCTCAAACTTTGTTAAATAGTAAGTTTCCAGTATTCAGAAAAAAATAGCTTTGTAGACGCTTTTAGAGGTGAAGGGCGAGTGCCTTCCCAATGCTATTGTGCCGTGTTCTTAAGGGTCACTCAGTCCACGTGTTATGTTGAGACTATTATCTTAGGCCACCTCGCGATAATCCCTAGCATGCGTCGCAGCCGGACGTGTCACAAAACCTCGGTATAGCAGGGTTTAGTTCGTCTGCAACGCAGGCTAGATAATCCCCTCCAATTATGATTTCATCCCTTCACGCCATTTACAAATTCAGTACCAAATTGTGTTTTCCACTTAACTTGCTAGAGGAGAATGCGACAGTAGTATGAATTATTACTGATTCTCGAAAGTGAAATATATTAAGAAATCTTATTTTGATAACAGTAAACAGTCGTTGTGTTTCATATCGTTCTGATTGGAACAGTTGTTTTGCTCAGTAATCATGCGGCATTTTTGATATGCTCTTAAAGCTTTTCAGACACAAACGCTCTTCAAAATAAAGGCCAAGAAATGCTAGAAAACGATTTTTTTAGATAAAAAGCATCCTAGCCCACCAAAAGATTTCTTTTTTTGTTCAAAACTGAACCCCGGCTAATTATCGAAATTTTGGTTTTTGCTATGAATAATTAATAATTAATTAATATTATTTAACCAGGGTGGCCTTATCAGCATAAAAGTGCTGTTATCAATAAGGGCCCTGGAAAAATTAACATTTTTAAAAACTACCATGGATCCTCTCCTGCATGCCTTCCTCGGCGCCTCGCTTCCAGTCTGCCATCATGCCCGGCGTGAGAGGTCTGGGGACGAGTCAGCTTGGCTCGCCGCCTTCCAAAAGTAAAACGTCAGCTACTCTCTAAATCACAGCGCCTTCATTTCATAGTTACCTTTTCCCAACATGGAGCCATTTCATCGTAAGCCATTTTTGAATCCTCCACTGGGGAATTCATGTTCAAGTCCAAGAAGCGCTTGGGGTATTTGATTTCGTTCGTCATTTTCTGGAGTTTTCTGGATCAAAAATAAATCAGTCAGTCAGTCAGCCAATGATACACAAATCAAACCAAGAAAGGCACAAACATGAAGGAAACGAGGGTGAAAGAAAAGAAAAAGAAACAAACAGGGATTGGGAAGCAAGAAAGCAAGAGAGCAAGCAAATGAAAGAAAGAAAGTAAGAAAGAACTCGGAAAGAAAGAAAAAAATATTTTAAAGTATGTAAAATATCAATTAACACTATAAAAAAATTCCAATCCCATTTCTTTTAATTTTGTTTGTGAATCACAGTCCCAGGGACCCAAATCAATTTTCCCAGTGAACATTTGCCCAACCCGTTCCCATTGTACCCCTTAAGGTCCCTCTAGATAGAAAGAAAGAACGCAACCGGATTTCCGCCTTTTAAAAGTTCGGTAGATTTCAGTACCATCAGCGGCTTTCAATTTTTGCGGACTGCTCGAAAAGTGGAAGAAAATTTAAGCCTCGATCTACCACTCAATACTTGGGAAGACATTTTCGGCGATATAGAAATAACGTCGAGCTTTTAAGCTTGAGCTGACTCTAGATACAGAGATTTTTTTCTTGCATCGAAGGCAGGCGATTGCTTCGAGATCGGACAAGTCGAGCATCGCCGGCCTTAAGCCGAAGAAACGAGAGCGGCGAATCTTCGAAAACAAACCTCTGGGACAGATTAATTACTATGTTTACAGCTGATTGACTGGCGCGTGACAAGCTGTCAAAAATTCTATGATATTGTCATGAAGTATTGTCTACTCGGAACACGTAAGGAGAGTTAAGGAAGCAATCAGTAACAAATTAAACCATACAAAGGGCTTTGGCACGGTGCCGATAAAACAACAGCTTTCTGCCCTGTGCATGGGGAGCACAATAACCTTAAGCCGGAATTGTACAGGGCTCTAACGGGAAAAACCTGGCAGTCAGGTGCATAATTACAAGCGATGGCATATCTAATGAACTTTTGCGTTAGAATTTCGAAATTTCATGTACTGTAATCACTAAGTTATCCGCTTGCGTTCTTTACCAATTTTACCATAATCTACCCTTAGTAATAGCGGCTTTTTCTGCCGTGCAGAAGCGGCGAGATGCTAAGAGTAGTTCAAAAAACACAGACGACAAAAAATCCTGTGTTGACTCCGTCAAAACAACACACAAGCCTGTTCCACAACCAGTTCAACGAGAATTTACACGAATCTCCATAAATTCCTTCTTACAGCAAAATGGTCGTAGAAACAACGAAGATTTCGATGGTTTTTCAATTTAATTTTATTAATGGTTCGGGTTTTTTTGCTCAACCTACAAACACACATTATTTACCTTTCTAGACAATAGTAATTGGTATGCAAAACGCAAAAAGATTTTGTCTCTGCGACCCGAATACATTTGCGACGCAATGGCTAGCACTAAATGAACAACTAACACGTATAAAACAGCATGTTTCAATTTAGTATGCTAGAATACCGCTACAATAAAGTTGGAAAATCCTACATTAAGCAAAAAAGCGAAAAAACTCGGTTATATATTATATAAAGTTGAATATATCGTTAGATAATTATGCAGATGACTGATTCTTAAAGAAAACAGTCCGATCGTGGTCCACCCTAAATTCAATGCAACAATTTTATGGTGTTAAGCGTGTCGACAAAATTGTGCTGTCAACATGCAAAGTAGATTTCTTGGAAAAAACACAATTCTAGCTTCTTTCCTTTCGAGGTACGCGTTCGGATTTTGCTATAATTGCGCAAATTTGATCTAACTGTACAGTAGAGTCCCGATTTCTCGTAACAGTCCTGGGGAAACTTGCTTCGAGAAATCGGCAGGTTTGAGAGATCAGGGGTAACAATTCAAGAGAAGTAGTATCTAAGGGAAACGAAGGGGTTCGAGCAATCGGGAGTTTCGAGAATTTGCATCGAGGAATCGGGATTCTGCTAAAATTTTCGTCTCCAAGACTCGAATTTTTCAAATTTAACACCTATGACCAAGGCTCAAAATGAGCATTAAAAATACACTTTAAAATTCATGTAAATGACTAAAATCAGAATGAGGGAGGAATAACCACAACCGATAACATCAATGGACCTGAAAGACTTTTGCACAATTCCGCTTCCGACATTTTATAAACTGGATCAAACTTTAAAATTTGCAAAAATTGTTGACCACTGTTGCTAGCGAAGGATACCACTAACCAAAATTTCCAGCTTCAAAGAATAAAATGAGACTTACCGATAAAATAGCAGACGAGGGGCAGGAAGAAGCAACAACGAGCTGGTGCACAAGCGAAAGTGAAATCACTGGAAAGAAAAAGATCAATTTATACGCTTGATATTGTGCAATGAGACCCAGACGCCTGTTGCGTTACCTTTGTTATTCACGTGCGCTGTGACGTGGCATCGCGAACAATGCAACAAAGGGCATACAGTTTGCGAAAGAAAGTCGAAAAAATTCAAGAACAACCCCTAAACCCTGAAGTCGAGAATCGTACTATGCAGCTTGCAAAAATAATAGGAAAATAAATAAAAAATAGAAAGAAAAATGTGTCGAGATATGCGAACTCTGAATAAACCTGTGAAGAATGACTTGGACTGGACTGTGGACGGTGGATCAATTTTTGTTACAAGAATCACTTTAAGCATTACAAAGAAGTCGAGTAGTATCTCATTTTGTAAATTGGTCTGTTATCTAAGATCCTCTCTCCGTCTTCACTCACTGAATTTGTTAATCAGTTCAGTACAGTAGAACCCCGGTAACTCGAACTCTGAAGGGAAACGAAAAACAGTTCGAGTTACCGGGGTTTTGAGTTATCGGGGTCGTTTGAATATTTAATTTTCCAAGTTAATAATTGATAGTTTGCTGATTTTTCAGCACTTCAGTATACAGTACATTGCAAATTGAACTTATCTTCCCAAAAACTCTAACACGACCATACATTCTTATGAGCGTGGAAAATGGCTGTCAAATACTTGATCTGTTCGTTGCTCTTATCAATGGGCAACCATGGCGAGTTATGCAAGAACCGGAATTCGAGTTATCGGGGTAAATTTGACCCAAATGTGTTCAAGGAAAACGAAATTTAGTTCGAGTTAGCGGGGTTTTCGAGTTATCCGAGTTCGAGTTAACCGAGTAAAAATGACTGAAAAGTGAGGTCAAATCCAAGGGAAATGGAAGTTTGTTCGAGTTAGCGGGGTTGTTCGAGTTATCCGAGTTCGAGTTACCGGGGTTCTACTGTATACCAGAAATGACGCTCCTTTACAAAGTCTTAGTTGAGTATAGGGCGGAAAAGAAGTCGGCGAGCCATGCGCGTTCTCGCAGATCTTTCTCCGCAGACCACATTACAAATAGCCTGCGTAGCAGGCGTCTGTGTAGTTTTCAGCGCGTTTAAAAGAGTGCGCGATCGCGAGAAGGCCGCGCGAGGAAAAAATTTTTTCCTCGCGTGGCCCTCTCGCGCATTTCGCGTTTCTCCCATGCGCGCGCTACTCAGACGCCTGCTACGCAGGCTACATTACAAACCACTAGGGAGCCTCTTTTGGTATGGTATTCACTTATTAGCGGGTTCAAGACGGAAACCATTCTCGTCCCAGAGTCCACGATCTGGTCTGCGCCAGAGATCGATCCTGGCGCAGACCAGAAGGGTCGTAGACTCTGGGGACGAGAATAGACGGAAACGTTGGGGTGGGGGGAAGGGGGATGATTTGGGAAGGGAAATACAAATCAAAGCGCTCAACATGTCAGGGGTTACAAATATTGTCTCCTGCTTCCACTGAAACTAAACACTATGTGCCATCCGCTTTGATATGTTTCCCCGTTTCGATCTCTCAGTTACTTAACTGTAAATTGAGTACGTATAATTAGTCATCATTATGTACGTCACTTATCTGATACTGTAAGCCTTGACTGAACTGGATAAACGAGAGATCACACACACACATTTCAGTCTGATCGAAATCTCCGAAACTAGTGCTGAGACCCTTGTAAAAATGTCCAAGGGAAGAATTGAAACACCATAAGGCAGTCAGAGGGACATACAAAGGACACTGTAAATCAAGACATCAAACGCGCGGAGCGACTTATGGTTGATACTGAGGCATTTTCGTCCCCATAGCCCTTTCGTTTCTCTAAGCCGGCTTGGCACGAGAAAACGAAGGGATCTGGGGACAAAGGATTTTTGAATTAATTCGATTTTTTTTTATTGGCTGTTCGAACAAAGAATTCCTAAACGGAAGTAAGAAACGTAACGACTCTCACATACATTCTTTTGAAACATCGAGACTGCATACATGAAGACCGGAAGTCCAAGAATCTAGGACTAGAAATCCTGTGTCCCCAGAGCCCTTCGTTTTCTCGTGCCAAGGCCCAGCCGGCTAAGAGAAACGAAAGGGCTATGGGGAGGAGAATGATACTGAGGCTATAGACATCACACCTGCCTTAGTCAACTACATACTAGTTATGCAACGCTTTCGAGTGGTATACTATGGAATATCCCACGAGTCACTTGTATTTTCTCAGTATACACACGAGCCTTTAGGCGAGTGTGTATGCCAAGAAAATACAAGTGACAAGTGGGATATTCCATAGTACACCACGAGAAAGTGTTGTGTAACTATTTTATACCATGCCATAGAAAATACGCTTACTAAATTTCGTCGAGAATACAGTCGCAGCGCACTATGGGAAGGTTGAGTTGAATACCGTCGAATATACAACGGCTTTCCTGTATTCTGATTGGCTGTATTTTCTATGGCATGGTATAAATACAGTTATACCGTGACGACTTGCAGCGCGTGAAAATATTTGATTCGAGGACTGAGAAAAGAGGAGGGGAAAATCAGATTTTTCATTGGGTGATTCCGTCAATAAATTAAGAAAATAAAGTGTTCTTGAAAAAGAGTAAATTGAGGTACACAAGATGAAAGACGGCAAGTTGACAAAGAGAAGCTTAAGTACATTAAGTTTTTCTCTAATTTAAAACGGGAGGAGTTATCAATAAAAGTAATTTTCAATATAATTAGACCTTTTAACTATTCACCGGTCGCATCAAAAACTTAAATCGAACAAGCAATTTGGACTGCAAGGCTAGTACGACGGAAATTAAGATATAGGCAGACTTTTTAATGGCCAATATTTCGACTAGAAAATCGACATTATTTCCGTCTTTTGCACGGTACTGTCAAGCTTTTTTCATGTTTTTCGTTTTATCTAGATATTTTGATTTCACTTTAATACAACCATTGTTAATGTGGCCATATAGATCTTGATTGGTCCTACTCTGTAGGAAATTAAAGTCATCTATCTTAGAAGCAACTTTCGTGTAGTTTAAATATATCAAAAGCAAAAAAAATTTTCGTTTCTATTAAATTAATTTAATTACAGTATATAGCATGACATAAAAAGCCCCCGACTTTGAATTTTATGCTAATCTTTAGCCTTTTTCGCTTCATATTAAATTTATCATCTCCGTTCA
>NW_027558442.1:0-10656 GCF_052425735.1 Oculina patagonica
GGGTATCCAATCGAACGTTCGGTAATCGAACTCAATCGAACACCAATCGTTCGATTGTGTTCGGTAATCGAACATAATCGAACTCACAATAAAATTTGGTCAATCGAACTCAATCGAACGTTCGATTACCGAACAATGAACAATCGAACTCAATCGAACGTTCGATTACCGAACAACCAACAATCGAACTCAATCGAACGTTCTATTACCGAACTCCTGTTTGTTTATACTGCGTTCATATTGTACGGTGCACCGTTCCCCTAATCCTTTTTTGGCGATTCGCCATACCCCGGGATAGGACGATTGTCTGCACAATAGCCACGGGCACACCAGTCTGCCACGTGGTTGGGAGAAATTTTGCCAAATGTGTGTTTTTTACATATTGAACACAACTGCCTGTGTTACAGTGAATAAAATGGTGCAACTTCTGTTTGAGTGTAACGGTGAAAAGCAGGGCAGAAACCATATCCTTCCTTCTAATATAGAAATGTAAGCAATAGTGCATTTCAGTTATTTTACCGTCGTTTTGTTC
Source organism: Oculina patagonica (assembly GCF_052425735.1). Taxonomy (NCBI): domain Eukaryota; kingdom Metazoa; phylum Cnidaria; class Anthozoa; order Scleractinia; family Oculinidae; genus Oculina; species Oculina patagonica. The sequence goes on from NW_027558442.1 coordinate 533, forward strand.
TCTTCTACCAAATATATTTTACTAAACATTTACATTCAGTTCGATATTTGGACGTTTTTATATTTATTCCATTCAATAAAAGTTGATTTTGATTAGTCCTGCGTGATTTACTTAGCAAGAGAAAGATTCCGAAGAAAATCGAACCCGATTGAGTTCGATAGTGTTCGATTATGTTCGATTGGTTCGATTGGTTCGAAAATCGAACTCACAGCAAAATAGATGTTCGATTTTGTTCGATTACCGAACCCAATCGAACGATTGGTGTTCGATTGGGTTCGATTGATTTTTGGTTCGATTTTTTTCGATTGGATACCCCGGGTATTGGTCAGAGGGCTATGGATTTGGCGTAGACGCACGTCTCATTGTCCGCATTTCAAAAGCCGAAAATTTCCTCGATTTTTTCCCCTTCTTTCCACACGTAACGATCCAAAGAAAGGCTCTTTTGCAGTTGTTCAAACGCCATGAATAAATGAACGGGTTCATTGAACTGTTAGCTAAAATAAGCAGAAACTGAACGTCACGTGACCATAACACAAGGTCACAGTTACATGTGTTACACAAGTTGATGATGTATATGAGGGCGCACGCGGGCAGATAACATGATATAAATAACACTAACATAATCAGTAAGGTTTTCGTAATCTTCTGCTCCCAACGCATTTTGAGTTTCTTGAGACGACTGTCGTCTGTGCTATCATGTATACTGTCCCATTCCCTGACTTGACGACGAAACATCTTGTAAATCCGTATGTAGGCAAACAATAAAACTAGAAAAGTCAACACGACGGCAGTGTTAGCAAATAGAAACGCGTAGTAAAAGAAACCCACGTAGAGATACGCAAAAGGGAAGCTTAACGAAAGCGTCCATACAATAACACATGCGATAACAGCCCGCATAGGACTCAGGGTTGCCCTGTATCGGAATGGTGATGTTATGGCGATGTAACGATCAACTGTTAGGGCGGCTAGACTCAGAACCGACGCCGTACAAGAGATGAAGAACGGCATGTGAACAGCAGTACTCAGCCGCTCATAGTCGATCACTCCAAGAGCGTTCTTTATGTGATAATAAGCCGAGACAGGTTCTGTGACAAGGCCCACTAACAAATCTGCCATTGCAAGATTTGCCACTAAGTACATGAAAGGAGAACGTAGGTCTTTGTTTGGATCAATGAAAACTGCCATAACCACGATAAGATTTCCCGGCACGGTCACAAGACAAAGAAGCGCTGAAACTCCGCCTGTTATGAATGGAAGTACCACTGGTGTGGTTGAGTTGAGACATGGCGTTTCAGAGAATAAAAATGTGTCGTCCATCTTGTTCAAGCTGTTGTTGTTGGTCACTTCTTACAAACAATAGTTTTACAAAGCAAGAATGAATATGCACTTGGCCTGTCTCCAACTGCTCTATTTTGGCTGCTTTAGCTAGAGTAAAGTACACGTTTCCGTTCAGGTTAAGTGATCACTTTATCCTGTTTGGTTGGAAGTAAGCATAATTCCCGTCTGCGTCGAATGAGTATTTCGTCTTATTTGGATTGAAATAATCAACAGAGTTTCCGTCCACGTAAAACGTTTATTTTATCCTGCAGTTAGGGGCAAAGCAGACATTGACCTCTACGTGACAGATAACCACAATAGCCTGGGACAATAGATATTACCTAGGCAACTGATAGTTACCTCATCAAATCCTGGGAAAGCAGACAGATAAGCGCGCCACCGACACAAAAGGGGAAAACCCGTTTTCGTTGGCGGCAGGTTAATCTTGTCATGATGGAAAGTAAACGTGCAGGAGTCAGGCAGGAGTAGAGAGTACGCAGGCTAGGGCATGTAGACAGGACTGATATGACGCGCAAGTTAGAGAAGAGGATCTTAGAGGCCCTAGAGGGGCGTGCGCGAAGAAAGAGACGCACCCCTCCCAACAAATGACACGAAATCGCGTCCTGTGTTACCCCTGTGCCTACTGTGCAGGCTACGATACACTGAAACCTCGATGTAACGAAGAGCCAAGGGATTAGCTGGGATTGGCAAAAAGATTTCGCTCTAACGGGGTTGTTTTACACAGATTTTACTATCACTCGAGCTAAGAAAATCGTTTGTTATACCGACAACTTCGTTAAGGTTATATAGAAGATCGTTAAATCGAGGTTCCATTGTATTAGGTTCTCGTTTCCTAACGGAATACTTACTTAGACCAACTTAGTCCGTCAAGAGCTGATGAACGCCCAAGACCGGTAGAAGCTAGTGAGAGATAACACGTTCAGACCCGGTTCAGCTTTTCCGTGAGTATTATGGAGTACGCGGTTTCCGGTTCCGGTGAAAATGACCACAGTCGTATTTGCATTTTGATTACTCATCGATTTCTGGTTGATATCATCAATCTATACTATTACGACTGGAGATGAGAGACTTCATCTAGAATAATTAAACCCGGCTCCCGCCTTTCAGTGTAGCAAGGTCAGCAAGGGAGGGTGATTCCTTTCGCTTGCGACAAAAACAAAAACAAGTAAAAAATGCATAATGTGCGGCTTTACGGAGGGCGAATATCAAGAGCAAGCCAGTCAGATGATGAAAGTGATCACATGACCTTAGTTAGGTGGCGCCGCGTTTAGATAGAATTTGTTCGTTGGAACTAACAGCATAATTCTTTTTATATCAGGAAAGCACTGTGCATTCGTTCAAACTTGAATGAAATTTGGTTCGCGGAAAAGCGGGGATTGCGATCGCGTCAGACTGGAACTGAATGAAGGTCCATTTGACTTGTGGGATACATGTTGAAAATGGCGGAATGTTTTGGCGGAATGGGGGATGCGCCATTTGGTTTCTTTTCGCATCAAAACTTTGTAGAGGCAAGATGAGGGCCACCTTATTGCCGCAGGTAAGTATTGTGTTATAAAGCTTATTCTCCAGTCTGCTTGAAGAACTTGCACAGCTTGAAATATTGAGCACGTTTTAAATAGTATCTGACTCCGTGACATTGCAACCCAAGGATACGTAATTGCTGCGGTTATTTTGGTTTACTTTTCTGCATATTAGATTGAAGGGATATGCATTATAAGCAACAAATTCAATCAAGTTCTCGAAATGCTTGTAGAAGTTTAGTAAGAATACGTGAAAGCCAGTCAAAGCCGCGCCATGTGCTTCTTGTTGAATTTCACACCTCAGCACATGCAGATGACAGGACGTAACAAATCGATAATTCTGATACTCGATAAAAATCAATAAAAATCGATAAACATCGATAAGTAATTAACTAATTAGTATCGAAAATCGATCAAAATCGATGACCCAATTCTTTGTGATTATCGATTTTGATCGATTTCACTAATTAAAGTTCGATTAGTATCGATTGCATTCGAAAAGTATCGATTTTAAACGATTTATATCGATTTCGATCCGAAATATTGGAGAAGAAAAGCTACCGTTTTTTTTTGTGTGTGTTTAAATTACCGTAATCCTGAAGTGTGACGCTGAAAGAAATGCAGTCGCTTCGCCTACAAGTTGTTTTGCAAACGGCCAGTCAGGTCAGTTCGGCAACGTTTATAAATTTTTTCAAACGAAGAATAAAACATGGTCAATCTTATAAAACTAAGAATATCAGAATATGTACACGCGACTAGTAACCTAAGACATTCGTCAGCGACACAATTTGTAGATGAAACAACCGGTTTAAAACCCGCAAACGATTCCATTTTACACTTCATATTAATTACGTTTGTTTGAACAATCTTTTATTTACAATGATCAGATCACAGGAACCGATCAGATCACTTTCAGACTTGACGTTAATTACTATCTTCATTGTGTTTTATATCTTAATAACAGTAACTTCGTGTGATTATCGATTTTGATCGATTTTCGATACTAATTAGTTAATCATTTATCGAAAAATATCGAATAATATCGATTTATCGATTAGGTTTCCGATGATCGATTTCGATCGATTTGTTACGTCCTGAGATGAATGGACCAAACTTTCAGTCACTATTAAATGTAAGTTCTAAGATATTTTACGTTTCAAGTTCTTTAAATGCTCTGAATTTTAGTGTGAAAACTAAATGGATTTCCGGTATAAGTGAAAAAAATATTTACAACTCGAGTTGTCTTAGTTTATGCACAACGAACTAAAATAAAAGGTTCACTGCCGAAATAAAAGAAGGCTAATGGCAGTTCATTCTTGCGTGTCATAAACTCAAACCAAGGCTCCACCAGAGAACAGTCCATTCTGGTTGCTGCATTGTGCATTCTGGTTGAAAGCACGATGTGTCAGCCATGCCTCTATTATTGTTTATATTCGGGCAACTGTGGGGAGCCTCGTTTCAGATTACATGTGACGTGCGTACAATATTTTAACGGCAAATAAAAAGAAACCAATAAAATTGACTTTGATGGTAGATTAAGATATGAATATACTGTTTACGCGAAAATGCGCTTGGATTATCTGCCACAATTGAAAACACTCGAAATTAGATGGCATTTAAAATGCAGATTAGCCTCTTGGTACGCGCTAAGCATCATGGTTGACTAGGATCTTTTAAAAGCCAGCAAATAATAACTGCTGCTTACTCGCATTGCTTGCACAACAGCCATTGACTTTTCATTGCTGCAAGCTCATCGGTTACAAGTCATTTTTCAAAAATTATACTCCTTAGTTGAGTTTTGACCGTTGGGATGCAAACTTGGTTTGGAATTAAAATCAAGCAAATCAAAAAAAACAAGTGAAAAATATGATAGCACTGCTCACTTGCCAGCTTGGTAACATCCCTGAAATTTCATCCGACCAAATGGTGCACTGATAATTGAGTATTTTGCAAACTAGACTGCCTGGTGCATTTTATTTTTTATTTCGAATATATATACAGACTTGACAAAATGCTGAAAACAGAAATAATTAAGTGGACTGAACGTGAACAGGCACTATGCATAATACATGTATATCTGTACTGACCAAAAAATTATGCAAACTGCCATTCTAAACTTGAAACCTTTGCCCTGCTCCACAGTACCATTCACTTGCATTGCGGCACCTACATGCATGCCACATGCATGTAAACTGCATGTGTTACACTCCTTTTACTTTTTTTTCTCACGTCAATTTTCATGCCTATAATAGAAAGGCTTGATTAAATGTGTATTTGCATATTCGACAGGAAGAAACTAGTTTCCATACATGTTAAATGCATCTATTTTTTTTCAGGAAGGACACTTTCAATGCTCAAACGATACATAAACATTAGCTAATGGCATTACAGCAATATATATACTTTTAAAAAATAAAGTATTAAGTCCTGTCACTTAAATGTAAAAAAATATATATCTTATCAGCTACATGTAATATTCTGATAAGAACAATTTCAGGCAACAGAACAGTTTATTATTTGTTCTCGGATTTCAGCTGTATGCTCATGCATACAGCATATACATGTACAGTGTGTATATGGTAGCTACGCCCCTGGAAAAACATATTTCTAGTAGTTTTAATACTGTTGAAAGACAAAAGCAAATAATAAATAACGTAATTATTGTTATAAAGTCAAAAACTCTGTTCAAGTCAATTTTTCAATTAAACTCAAAAACATTGGGAATGTGTTTGTGAGGTCTAATTTCATTGTCTGAGATTTTTCTTTGCATGTAACTCACCCCTTTAAATTCAGAATTTGCGAGATACTAATAAATGATAAATCATTATTATTATTATAAACTTTGCCAGAAATTTTATTGTTTCTACAAAATCTGATTTACACTTGTTGGTGTTAACCTGTATATCTTTTATTCTAGGACTGCATGTACTCGTGTTTGAGCTCACAGAAAGATCCAGGTCACACCATTTTCAGTACTTTTACCAAGAGACAGGTGCAGTAAGAAAATTGAGTATTTTTAATGAACTTATTCAAATCAAAATATCTGGGCATGGGGTACCCTGATTCTCACATTGTAAACTTACTGATAATGAATTTTTTCTAGTTTATAACCTTTGATATATTTAACAGTAAACACAGTGTGTGAAAAAACAATGTTACTAATAATAATAATAATAATAATAATAATAATAATAATAATAATAATAATAATAATAATAATAGTGTAACGCCATAAATTCTCCGATAAACTCAGCGTTATAACTTTGTTTAATCACAACAACTCGAATCTACAACTGAGCACATGGTATTGCACCATCAACGGATCACGTGACTAAATAGTTCTCTAGGGGGGTACCCTAAGGCGCTAGCCTAACATTACACTACTCCCCCCTTTATGAGCACTGTCGCAGTGCGTGTCCACTATGAAAGTCACTTCCGAGTGTTCTGAAGCAATTTGAATGTAACACAACAAACTAAAAGTCTCTAACGACTGTTCATGAACATGACAAATGTCCACAGTTCTCAGGCAAACATTAAAACACCTGAACTTGTCAATTTGCTTTATCTGTTCCATAAAGTCTATCAGTTCTTACGCAGAATCTTGCACCCTGTAAGTAATGCCAATGTTGCTTTACAAATTCAACAATTGCCAATAGCTCACGACGAGTCACACAATAGTTCCTTTCAGACTTGGACAATGTCCGGCTCGCAAACGCAATAGGTTTCTCCACCCCATCCTGAAGCTGCGATAACACTGCACCAATTCCATGGTCCGATGCGTCAGTGTCTAACACAAACTTCCCCACTCTGGTCGGATAGGCCAGGACTCTACCGGACGTAAGTAAACCTTTTAGGCTGTCGAAGGCCAGCTGACATTGCCCTGTCCAAACAAACTCTGTCTTAGCTTCTGTTAGCTTATGCAGTGGTTGAGCTACGGCTGCAAAATTAGGGATGAACCGGCGGTAATACGAGGCGAGTCCAAGGAAACTTTTGACCTCTGTGCTGTTCTCTGGAATGAGCCATGTACGAACTTGTTCCACCTTTCCAGGGTCTGCAGTAATGCCTTCTTCTGTGACCACATGTCCAAGGTACGATACCCTTTTCTGAAAGAGGAAACACTTCTTCGGCTTAAGCTTAAGTCCTGCACACGCTAGTCGCTCAAACACCTGCTTCAACCGCTCTAACTCTTCTTCAAACGTGCGTCCCATAACAATCACATCATCAAGGTAAATCAAGCAGATCTTCCAATGAAGGCCCTTCAACACAAGTTCCATCAATCTGGCAAATGTACTTGGTGCATTGCACAGTCCAAATGGCATGACATTCCACTCATACAACCCGCTTGGAATAACAAATGCTGCCTTTTCCTGTGTGTTCGCATCCATGGCCACTTGCCAGTAGCCAGAAGCAAGATCTAGTGTGGAGAACCATCTTGAGCCGCTTAAAGCAGCGAGTGGATCGTCAACTCGTGGCAAAGGAAAGGCATCCTTTACAGTTGCTGCATTTAATTGGCGGTAGTCGACGCACAGCCTTTGGCTACCATCCTTTTTACTGACCAGCACAACCGGAGAGGACCAAGGACTTGACGATTCTTTCACCTTCCCTTTCTGCAGAAGGTCAGCAACTTGTCGTTCGATTTCATCATGTTTCCAAGGAGAGGTGCGTCGAGGCTGTTGTCGGATTGGGGGCACATTGCCTGTTTCAATTCTGTGCTGTGCCAGATGTGTGGTGCCCAAATCCCCATCTGAGAGAGAGAACACATGTTGGTAATTGTACAACAACTCCTGTAGTCTCTCAGTTTCACTGTTAGTCAAGTTCTCAGTACTCCTTTCAAGAAGTTCCTGTAAGGTCTCTGGTAAAGTCCTTTCAAATGTTTCCTGTGATTCATGCTTGTTGACTACTCTAGCTTGGCTCACAACAGTCTCACGATTTTCTTCAGTAAGCTCCAGTAGGGTGACATCCATAACCAGCGTAGCTAGGGCTACCACAGTCTCAGCAGCCAAGTTGTAAACTTCATCAGAAACATTGAACACATGCAAAGGGACCACTCTGTCCTCTCTCACATCCACCAGAGTCCTTGCAACATAAAGGCCCTTTTGTTGCAAGTGTGAGCTGAGGCAAGGCTCTAACAATCGCATGCCTAATTGAGACGCCTTTGGATTTAAGGTCGCAGAGCGCTTGTGAACGGTGACTGGGACAACCACTTCAGTGTGAGGTTCAATAATTGTTGACCTTCGCACCATACATCTGGAACTGAGAGGTTGGTTCTTGAAATCAGAACAGTGAAACACTTGTCCATTAATTGAAACCTGGTTTTTAACAATGTCAATCTGTGAATCAACTTGCGACAGGAAATCCATTCCCAGAATACCCTCATCCTCAATGTCAGCCACAATTACACACATTTCAAACTCTTTAGTACCCAGATGCACTACAACATGTCCCACACCATGTGTTTTGGCTTGCTGACCATCAGCTAGGGTAATAGCAGAATGAACTGAACTCAAACTGAACTTGACACTGTCAGGTAAGGAATCAAAAATCTTGAATGACAAAATGGAACAAACAGCACCAGTGTCTATCAACCACATCACACGAGTTCCTCCAATGAAGCCTGGCAGATAAAGACCTCGCAATTTATTATTAACTTGTGACCTTTTCATGGGAACAGCATTGTTCACATCATGTCCAAGTGTAGGGCCAACATCATTCCTATTCAGGCATCCCCCGGGCCCTTGGGTGACACCCTGCTCGCGTTTCCCGAGTCTGCACTGACTCTATCTTGTGACTTGCTTTTTGGGCAGTTACGACGGTAATGGCCAAATTCTTTGCAATCCCAGCATTGACCATTTCGATTAGGATAACGTGGAGCATTTGGGCTTCCAGAGGTGTTCAGGGTCATAGTCTGGGAAAGTTGCTGAATCTGCTGGACTAATTCTTGGAGAGCAACTTGCTGTGTTTCCTGACGCTGTTGTTGCATTTGAATGTCAGATCGTAACATGTCCAACTGGGCTTTCAACAAATCAGGCTCCTTTCCAACTTCATCCACTGAGCGAACCTTTGAAGAGCTTCCTCGCCAATCACCATCCAAAAGACGAAATACTTCCAGTTCACAGGCCAGTGTCAGGGCTTCGTCCATAGTTTTTGGTTTATCCCTCCGTAGTCTAAGCCTGTCATCTTGATCTTTGATAGCGTCAATAAAATGCTGAACGGCAAATCGCTCTTGGGTATCAGGAGACAAATTCTGGTAACCTAGACTGGACATACTCCGAATATCTGCAGCAAGAGCTTGAACACTTTCGTTTTCCTGTTGGCGACGGTTGTGCAGACGTGCCTGGTGCAACTCGCGTTGTTTTTCAACACCGAACCGAAGTTCCAGCTTGTCAACAATCTTCGCGTAATTTCTACAATCGCTATCAGACATGCCATTGAGCACCTTTTGAGCTTCGCCGCGAAGACTTGCGGCCAGGAATACAGCAGCTTCATCTTCGTTCCAATCATTAACAACAGAACAACACTCAAAGTGCTTTAAATAATCTCGTAGCGACTGAGTACCATCATAATCTGCGGGATTCTTTACAGGTTTGCTAAACTTTCGGCGATTTGTAAACAAATCAGCTGAGTTATTACTCGGTTCGCTCTCTGACGACGCGAACGGATTTGAAGAGTAAGTACCTGAATTATTCAACTGGTTCTCTGATGCGAACGGGTTTGCAGAGTGGACTCGGCGACTTGAGCTTTCTAAATTTACTGATCGATCCAAAGATAAATCGGACGTAGGTGTAAACGGGTTTCCAGATTTAAAAGGGTTAACTGGCGTTGAACAACTCATACCTTTGACTCCTGAATCCACAATTGAGTTTTCCGTCATTGCAAATGGACGAAACCACACAAGTAAACACACCAGCAAAATCTCGAGGCAGAACCTCACAAATCGACAAAATTCGGTCGCACAAACCATCCAAATAGTTCCATCGACTACAGGTTACCGTAATGTTCGGGTTTTCTTCACCGCTGCCACCAATGTAACGCCATAAATTCTCTGATAAACTCAGCGTTATAACTTTGTTTAATCACAACAACTCGAATCTACAGCTGAGCACATGGTATTGCACCATCAACGGGTCACGTGACTAAATAGTTCTCTAGGGGGGTACCCTAAGGCGCTAGCCTAACATTACAATAGCTAAAAATAATTACGACATACAGATCCACAGCATGTAGATCCACATTCATTCCATGTAGATCCACATTCATTCCATGTAG
>NW_027558443.1:0-10698 GCF_052425735.1 Oculina patagonica
GTAAATATCATGACCCATGTGCCTTTTTTCAAAAGCATTTACAGTATGAATAGAAGTCATATGATGAACTGCTTATAAACTGAGTTTGATGCTACATTTACAATTTTTAAATTAATTAATTAGATTAATTAAATTTTTTAAATTACCTAACACGACCCCACAAGCTGTAAGCTTTTATATCTCGTGTTTAAATAAAGGTTGTCTATCTATCTATGCTAACAATGTTCCCACCGCTTTACAAACATTTTTCTGCGTAGTATTATTAGTTCAGACTTCTGATGATAGTGTCGGTGACTTCATGACCTACTTTACTGTACATACTTGGTTTGCCATAAATGTTTTTGGGAAATGTACTTGTAAATATTATTTCGTCAACTTAAAATTTAAATATCGATGTCAACATGTTTTACATACTCTTTTCTTTCTTTTTTTTTCTTTTTTTTAGCCGTCAGCACGGTCACTGCAGTTTGCCAAGAAACTTTTTGAGAGTTCCAAGGGCACAGTAAATTATGACCGATTGTCAGTGGGCATTCTTGTCGGTGGTGTTAAAAGTATGGAGCTATCTAATAGTGACCGGCAGACTATCAGCATTGCAAGAGGCGTTACAGCTGATGATGTTCCAGGTATTGGATGGCGTTCCAGAAGTCTGTGGAAACCAGAACACTCTTTTGAGGGCCTGCTCTATAGAGTTGGTGAACATGTGATTTTTGCTGATCCAGACAAGGGAGACACTGTTGCTGTACTTGAGTGTTTGTTTTCTGTCAGAATTGACAATGTGTCTGCTCTCTTCTGCAAAGGAAAACATTTTGAATATGATGGAGCAACAGACATTGGCCTTAAGAAAGTCTGCCCAACAGATGAAGTAGTCATATTTGAAGCTTCACTTCTCAGCAGAAAGGTAATGCTGTTTGCAAGGAATGACAATGATGAGCAGGAGAATGATTTGAGGGAAGGTCAGTGCTTTATTCTGGTTGACTACATGCGACGGGTGTTTCCTGTTACTGAAGGGACAGTTGTTGTTCCTTACTATCCTGTAGTCCATGACATGGTTGAAATCAAGGGAAATGATGGACAAGTCTGGAAAGCTTGTGTACTGTCATTCAACCTAACCCGATTGACTGTTAATGCTAGATTTTTTGTAGAGGATGGCACAGAACCTGGTAAGTGGGTACCTGAAAGAAGCCCAGTGCAGGTCATTCACTTCAACAGTGTCCTTGGAATTTCAAAAGGCTACTGGCAGGTGGTATATTCTTGTTGGATTGATGAAGAGGAATAGTAATCCATCTTTCAAGGACAGGTGTGCTGTTAATGGATACTAACCAGAAATGTAACTAAGGACACACTCTGTATTTGTAATTGATTTGAAATTTTACAAAGCGCACAAGCAAATCACTGTCTTCTCCTTATCAAAGTTTATGTAGTTAAACAAAATAAATACTTGTTTACCCTACACATGTAAAAGAACCTTCATTGTACATGTACAGTATTATGTAGGTTCAGAAATGTATTTTCTTTATTTTAATTGAAAATAAATTACTTGCCTGCAATTCACAGTGGTTTAAATGATAATGTAACATTACTGGTTTATCACTCAAACAATCCAAGTTTGCTTCCATGGATTTTACTGGATATTTATCACCTGCTAGAAGTGATATTCCAATAAATTACCATCAAAACCAACTTGGAGTTGTTTCGGTAAATGACTGGTTTATCGGTCAGTAAACAATCCAGACTGGTTTCATGGTTTTTCATTGGACTATTACCTATAAAGCATAATATTCCAATAAACTACCATCAAAATACAAACTTGGATTGTTAAATGACTGATATACCAATGATCTTCCAAAGAACTTTTTTCTCCTAGAGAAATTATAAAGATTCCAATATTATTCCAATATTGGATAAGATTCCAAAGTTGGATAAGCATTGGAAAGTCCTTGGAAAAATATTGGAAAATTATTGGAAATTTAATGGGAATACCAACATTGGAAAAAGAGATACACTTACCAACATTGGAAAGTCATTTAATAGTATTCCAAGGTTGGAAGTCTATTTTTAATTTACCAAGGTTGGTAAATGTAATAAAAGTCCAACATTGAAAACAGCATTGCCAAGGTTGGTAAATGAAATAAAAGTCCAACATTGAAAACAGCATTGCCAAGGTTGGTAAATGTAATAAAAGTCCAACATTGAAAACAGCATTACCAAGGTTGGTAAATGTAATAAAAGTCCAACATTGAAAACAGCATTGCCAAGGTTGGTAAATGAAATAAAAGTCCAACATTGAAAACAAAGTTTCCAAGGTTGGAATGTCAATAATTTAAATATCCAACATTGAAATCCACATTACCAATGTTGGTAAATGCCCCAAGTGTCCAGCGTTGGAAGCAATGTTTCCAAGATTGGTAACTCAGTAATGAAAATATCGAACATTGAAAGCCGCATTACCAAAGTTGGTAAATAAGGTTTAATAAAGGCCCTCAATGAAAAAAACATTAACATTGTTTATTATTATTTCACACAAGTCCAACACTGGGAACAGCAAAAACAAGGTTGTTACAAGTCTGTCAACCTATCCATTACAGTTCAGAGCTTCACCAATAATTTGAACTGAGCAAATAATTAAAGCTGTCATGAAACAAAAACATTAACATCCACCACTGTCCCAACTTCAAATAGCAAGCAGTCAACTTTTGAAATCATTTTTCTCCAGCATCATGATAACACTGCTCATCAGAATAATGTGTCAATAAAGCAGCTATTTCTTGTTATCATTACACTGCTCATCTGAAAAATCAGAAAGTGATGATGAATCATCAGCTGTAGTGTCGTCCACAGACTTGGTTGAACCTGACGATGAAAGATCTGAAGTGCTTACTTCGGCTAATGGCAGCTCTTGACCTTTCTTAACAATAATCTCATCTCTTGACAAACACTTGTAGTTTGAACTAGCAGTAACATGCACCATCTCTCTTTTGACAAGTTCAGTGGCAACTTTTTTGGCCAGTTCATACTTTGAATTCCCTCGATGCTTGATGCCTAGTTCTTTAGCAAGTGGGCTTAAGTGTTTTCTCACACTTAAATTTCTGAATGTGGCAACTTTAAAGAACACTGCACACACCAGTTGTGCACTGTAGTCAGATATGTCATCAACGGCTACACTGCAGGTTTCACCAAGATCTTCAGAAGTAGGTTTTTCTGTATCTGTTTCATCTAAAAGCAAAAGAATAACAATTCAGGTCACTGAGAAGATAACGAGACAGCATATGTTCAAATTCTGACCAAACAACTTTTTAACGTATAATATAGTTATAGTTTGTTATACATTAAACATATGTACGCATCACGGACCTATTTTTAATCATGCTTGCAATTGTCATCTACAATTGAAGGGCTCCTGGCAAGAATGTCCAAAGTCACAGGTTTGGGTCAATGTTTTACTCAGATGTAATAGAATTTCTGCGTGTTGGCTTTTTTATCCGAAAAGCATCACTTTTTTATACCATGAGAAACCCTACACTTACTTATTAATCATTAACTTACCAATGCTCTCGCTTAAATCTACTGCATCACTTGAGATAGCCCTCTTTGCAGGTGTCCTAGACTTCTGTTTAAAAAGAAAGAGAAAAATGCTTACATTCCATCCCTGAATTGCTGACCCTCTTATACAAGACAGAGAAGTAGTATTTCTTACAAGTACTCTGTACCTCAAAATCATAGCCATCATTTAGTTTTCTGTTCTTTTCAGACACCCACTGAAGTATGTGGTTTCTGATTGCACCTGAAACAATCACACAAGAAATATGGCTGTATTAAAAACAAACACATTAATTGACTAGCTGAAACATCTACTAAGAGGATACTGCAGTAAAACTAAAGATAGATTAGCTTACTGGCATGTATACCATAAACCTATTATTTCTAGAATTCTGCTTAAGCCTAGTTTTTGCGAGCAAATGCTTGCGCAAGAATCCTAAATTTAACCAATTCTCTGTTGATTCTAACTTAAACACAAGTGTAACTTTTTCCTTTTTAAATTTTTGACTTGTACTTATGCCTGCATTATGCTTTGTGTTTTACTTATAAATTGAGCTTGGGCTTGCAGAACATGAAACCAGATAAATAAGAAATGAAGACTTGGAAAACTTGATCAGAACTAAAACTGATAGAGAATTCTTGGTGTGCATAAACTCTCTTCTTCATGTATATAAGGCTCTGGCCAAATGGAATCACAATTTATCGCAAGTCAAAAACTTGGGACAACTTTGGAATGGCTTTTTAGCAACTTGCGTCCACTTGCTGACTTGCAAGTCTGTTTTGACACCCAGCAAAAGTTTGCATATGCAAATTTGCATTTCCAAACTTATGATGACTTGCGACTCTGTTTGGCCAGGGCTTAATAGACAGTCTTCACTTACTTTGCCCAAATCCAATTTCTTTCACTGTACACAGAGGCTCTAAGGAAGACACCATTTCTGAAAGAATTAAGCTGTTTGTGTTGTTACTGCGGAAATATACTTTATTGTTTCCAGGCCACCTCTTCAAGCATTCCTTTCGAATTAACTTGATCCTGCAATTTAAAATAAAAGAAATAAAATATAAGTGTATAAAAATGTATATGCCTTTTTCACTCTGGAATGAGTACTGGTATTCAATATTTATGAAACAGTACTCACTTGCTATGGTATAAATGTTTGTCTTCAGCCCTCATTTCCTGTTTGTCTTTTCTTGTTATTTTCACTTTCATACGTTTAGAAGGACTCTGGACAGACTTTGGTTTTTGGCTGGACTCTCTTTCAGTATTTGCTAAAAATTAATTAATCAAAATGTTGTTTGACAGGTATTCTATGCAAGGAATTTATAAGTATGCAACAAAATACTCTCTTCTTTCTTGAAGTAATGGTCAACAAGTTGGTGGGCACATTCAGGACATTTGAGACTTGCTGGTCATGCCCACCCTTTTAGATGACTATCTCTCACCACAAAATAGGCAATGTATATTAGAATTAAGTACTGTGTAAGTCAAATGAAAAATAAAAGTGATCATTCTTCCAACACCTACCCCTCCCAACACCTACCCAGCACTGGCCCAGAGGATATTAGCAGGCATGATCAACCACTTTTACTTAGAATGCGACACATCAAATTATGCTCAAGGGCCTATCTATTATTAGTATTAGGAGTATGAAAGAAGTATCACTTACAAAGTAGTTCTTTGATACATGCCAAAACAGCAAGCTGTTTTCCAATTGATACTATGCCAATGTCCTTGAGGCACTGCCTATCTACAAGTGCTAGTGTTTTACCAGATATTTCATTTTCTGGGATGGAATCACAATAAAATAAGGAGTGTTAAACATTGAAAACACAGTCAAATTACAGACCTACCTTACTTCCGCTACTGAATTTAGGCCATTGCAATTTATAGGCCACATTCAAAGTATTAAATATAAGGGACAATTCCCCCCGCTCCCCCTCGACTCTGCACATGGTTTAAGCCATCACTACACTGTACATTACTGATCAGTCAAAAGACATCAGGGTGTGGCCCCAGATGAAACTTCATTGCTTGTAGGTTAAGTTGGCAATTCTTAAATATTGCAGAGTTCAAAATTTTAATACGAAAGTAATCCTAGCTACATGTAGACATTGAGTTAAAAATGTCTTGTCTTTTGTCTTGTCTTTATATATTGTGCGGTTCCAGAAAATGTCCATACCCACCCTGAGGAGGGTCACTGGGAATTCTGAGGGAGAGGGGGGTCTCAAAAGCCAAATTTTTTAAAGGAAAGTATGGAGCTAAACTGGAATTTCCAGAGGGGTGGTGAGTTCAAACCAAAAACCCTCTGTACGATGTAAATATCCAAAATACCAAAATAACACAATGTCTGGTCCAGCCCGCCTACCTTGTAGAAGACTCGCCTCAGGTTCTAAATCTGGATGTTGTTTGTTAAGCCATGATGCCAGTTCAGCAGGACTCCATTCCACTGATTGGTCATAAAAAGGGTGAAATAACATTTATTTGGGCATAGGTTATTTATCTTGAAGAATTTAAATTTTCAACCAAAAATGGGCCCAAATGAACCAGCATTAGGCCATAAAATTTACAACCAAAAGTAGCCTCACTAAAACCTAAATTCCAGTTACCCAAGTTTTGAGCGCTCGCATTTGCAAAGAAGAAGATAAAATGGCGGCCATTTGTTATGTATTTCTTCTCCCAAAATGTTACGCGTCCTCAGAACAAAACGAGACAAGGAAATCATGAAAATGGGATATTCAGGACCTCAACATTGATCGATAACTGATGAATTTCCTTCGGCATGTTGGTACAGGACAAAATCTACTTTCGATCGTACTGCGTTGTGGAGGGACTTCGCTCGCCCGTGGATCGCGAGTGTGGCAAAAATGTCAGATTTACCACTACATATTTTGGTTCCCATCGCTCTATTTTGGATTATGGAAAGAGTTTAACCCTTGCTTTTTAAGAGTATGTCACTTTGGATGGCTTGGACCAAAACATGAAGGTAGAATTAAACATTTATTTCAACACATGTTTTTAGTGTGGTATAAATGTAAGAACATGATTTGCGCTGGCAATATTCAGACCACCCCCTTCAAAAAGCCGGCACGTTTAGGGTTAACTGAGAATTGGCTGCTCTAAGGAAAATTATTTTGGCTTAAGCTGTCTGGTTCATCTTTGGGCCCTGTTTAGGTTCATTCGGGCCATAGAATTTCGTACGGGACAACCGAACAAGAATGGCGCCAAAACTTATTTGATTTTGAAGACAGAGCTCAAAGAAATAAGTACATGCAAAGGCGAAGTTAAAAAAAATTTCAAAAATATATTTACCTGGGTTATGTAGAGGCACTGCTACGTTCGTTTCAGAAGAACCTTGCGCCATAGCAAGTAAAACCACAAATTTATCACGACCTCGTACAAAACACTACCTTTCCTTGCGAGTGAAGACTCGACGACTGCTGTCGTTTTGGCAGCAAGGAACGAAGCTCGATGTGTTTTGGCGCGACTTTTGGCGCGCGTAGTTTGGTCATGCGCAGTAAAAGTCTGAGTCTTCGAGCCAGGCTCCAGCGGATTCTTCAATCGTTACCATCATGGCGGAGACGGCGGAGAGTCATGTGGAGTGTACAAACGTTATAAACCACCAACCAGAGGAAGAAATTTCTCTTACTTGTTGCTATTGTACAAAAACTCCAGAAGCAAGAGAAATCAGTGGGCTTGGAAAACCTCATGTGCACTGTCCATGTTCTAAATGCAATGGAAGAGCAACGTGGCGTATGACCGCATGGAGACATTTGAAGCAGTCATCAACACTGCCTACACCAGTTAAAAAAAGCACGCAAAACATTAGAAGAGCCTGAGTGCTCACCTTTGGAGCCTCTTGTAGAATATGAAGAGGAAGATTTTGATCCCGAACATGTTTTTCGGTTCGAAGGAAGCTACAGCGAATTTCCACACTCTAGCGATGTTTGTGCCAGGCCGGAGCGTGAGGATCATGAAGATTCATCCGCTGAAGGTAGTACTAGTAGTGCTGGAATTGACAGTGATGATGACAGAGGACCGAGTGATGATGAAACAGGCCCATCTGACAGTGATAATGAGGCAGAGAACCTCAAGAAATTTGTGCAGGATAGCATTCTTCGTTTAGTGGAAATGAAACAGAAAATGGGCTGCTCCATACATCATTTTGAAGAACTTCTACAGTGGGGAAAACGCTTACATACAAGTGAAAATAATGATGCTGCAATTCATTGGCCAAGAAACTGGGATGATGTGCAAACAATGCTCAAGGAATTGGGCTTTTCTGAGCCAAAACATTATTGGATTTGTTTTAGCAATGACCATCCTAGTCATTATGGGCTGATGGAATCCAAAGATGAACCTTGTCCCCATTGCGGCCATTCAGGGACAATCCCATATTACTACTTAGGTCTGCCCGACAAAGTAAAGAAGTGGTGCTCTTCCCCTGAAATGTGTGAGAAAATGACTGCCCACTGGTCACAACGTGACCATTGGCTTCCTGATGAGATGAAAGATGGTTGGGGGTGGCCAGTGAAGCATGAAATCTGGGATGGGACACGATTTGCCTATCTTGCATCTTTTTGGGATCCAAATGCAGTGTGGACACTCCCAGTCAGGTGTACATATCCTGGATGTAATACTATTATTTGTTCTACCGAAATAATCGATTCACCCGAGGCAGGTGGCGGCCTAAAGAGGATAAAGTGTTCTACATGCGGTACAACATTTCACCATTCTCCAAGGGAAGCTCGTGGGGACCCTCGCAATATTGCCTATTGTGGTAAGTTCTGATAATTTTTTTTACAAAAACTGCAGAGTATTTTAGCGTATTGTTTCATTGTGTGTTGAGACAATGCTATCTGAAACTCTCTTTTGTCTCATTGGATTTGTTGAAGAAATATCACATTATTAACGTACAAAAAGAAGATAATTTATTGAGCTGAATTTTCAGTAGTTGCAAGCAAATCAGAATCAGTGCAAAATTTTGCATGCCATACATGAAATAACTCAATATTATTTTTATAAGAACTGAATTAATAGGATTTCATAATGGTGGTAGCTCAAAAGAGATGTCCAGTTACAGGAATGGTTGCCCAGAGAGATTCAACTGTATTTTGTTGAAAATGGACTTTGACTGACTGTTTCTGTTAATGTGTGGGAATTGTAATAATATTCTTTGAGTATACAGTAAATAATCTGTCTCAACAAAGGTAATAAAAAATTATTCCAAAATGTTGTTTTAGGTCACTGGGATGGTTGGCAGCCATTTTCCAGTACTATTCGTGGATGTGGAGCCATAGAGGTGTCAATAGCCACTATGTCGAAAGTAGATCGCTGTCACACTGATGAGATATATGTTGTTGGTTTCGTCCCAAGTTACCTCATTCCAAAGAAGAGGAGCCAGGCTTTAGATCCATTCCTTGAACCACTCATCAAGGATTTAGAGGAAGGCTTCATCAATGGAATTCCTGTAAACTATGCAGCTACCATTGCTGGTATTCCTTCAGGCCCGACACTCATACGTCATCTTCTGCTTTGTTGGAAAGGAGATCACAATGGCCAATGTGAAGCTGGAAAAATTTATTAAGTGTGGTAAAAAGGGATGCCGACGGTGCAAGCTACAAGGGGTGTTTGTACCTACTTCCAATCACTACTATTACCCTAGTTTCAGATTGCAAGGCAGATTTCCTACTGAAGAGAAGTCTATACTTGACAGTTTGGAAGTCTTGAAGGATATAGAGGAAGAAGAACGCATAACTGTTAAGCAGGAAAAATCCAAGAACACTGGATACACAGGATTATCAATATTTCATAGACTGTATCCCCTTTACCACTTTCTCTATGACAAAGATTTTGTCTACGATGAAATGCATGGTCTCCCTCTCAATGTCGTGAAACGACAAATTCAGTACCTACTAGAAAGTGATGATGAAGATCTTAACTGGCAGGTAGTTGATGAGCGACTTAAAAGTTTTCCATGGACTCATGAACATAGGACAGGACGATTGCCCTCTGGTATCACAAAGCGATTTGGTTATTGGAAAGCAGAAGATTTTAATCATTTTGCATTTCCTGCCATGGAAGCCTGCTTAGGTGACATGCTACAAAACAATCCTGAAACTCGAGAAATTCTCTGTTGCCTTGCCCGTATTATTGAGTTTCTTAGCAACCATGCTAGAAATGGCTGGAGCCAAGCTGATACTTCTACATTTCGTGAAATGTGTGTGAGATATGCTGTACTAGTAGAAGAGGCCCATGGTGTTGGCAGTTGTGTAATCACTTTGCACAATCTCCTGCATTTTAAGGATGATATTGCCCGTTTCAGCTCAATGGATAACTACTCATGCTGGACAGAGGAAAGGGCCGTTAGGAGGTACATTCTGGCCTCTAACAACCACAAGAACATTGAAATTACTTTTGCTTTGAGTGAGGCAAGGCGAGAATTTCTAAAACTGCGGGAATCAAAACAACATGCTGAAAATCGTCTAAACATTCGCCAAGCTGACATTTCCAAGGTAAATACCATAATTACTATTAATTAAATGCCAACGACTGTTCTCATAGATGCCACCTCAGTTCAATTTGTACTCAATGTGGCCATTTACCATAAATCCTCTATTATGTCCCCTGGGGGTATTCATTTCAAGCACGTTTGAGGACGGGGAGCTTATTTAACACCAGTACATGGATAAACGTCCAAAAACCATAGTTTGATCAATGGCATGTTATATTCATGATAAATTGCAATGCTTTTTGAGTACAAGTACCAGTAATATTTCCTCCAAAGCTCGCAAGTACTGCCGTGGTACAGTAAAATTGTACAGGTGATACAGTCTGTTGTTTATTGTTTGAGAAAGAAAAGGGAGGAGGGGAAAGGGAGGGGGGGCGTATTAGAGATGGTGAGCTTATTTGAGAGGGGGGGGGGGCTAAATAGAGGATTTATGGTAGTCAATGAAAACCAATCACAATGCATGTAATTGAGAAGCCAAAAATAGAAAAATTAAAGCTAATTCCAATTATTACGAATTAAAGTGACTTGTTCTATTGCACTAACACTGATTGCATGCTCAAAGAACAAAATTGGGGCTCTTTATTTCTGTTCTGCAAAGAGAATGGGTTATATTGTCCAAGTAGCTCCACTTAAAGCAGCCACATGCACACTG
>NW_027558444.1:0-10659 GCF_052425735.1 Oculina patagonica
GGGACCGGTCATTATTTATGTAGAGGGGGGGAGGGAAAAAAAAGAAGGGGGGGTCAAGGCTATTTCAGAGTGGCAAGAGGGGGGGCTAAAATTTTTTATAAAGAAGTTTAGGGGGGATAAGCAGTTTGAGGTGGGTAAAACAGTTAAATAGAACAGTGCAAACACCATATGTGAAACAGTGAGATGCTAAATTGTACAATTTTATGCTTTTTCTATTGTTTTCTTTTGTTTAAACTCCACTATTATGTACAACTTTAGTGATTTGTATTTTACAGAAATACTGTTTTCACTCTAAACTCCATTGTTATCTTAAAATTAATTTTAGTTAATAAAGAAACCAGACCTTTATAATCTGCTTTAATATCTGGTTTGACTGAAATAATTTTCTTTTTACAAAATGATTATCACTGCAATAGCCCAAGAAGTAATAAAACATGATATTTATGACAACAAGAATTCAAAGTAATCCCTTTACAACTTTAGGAAAATCACTGGAAAGGAATTATATTTTGCATGGATATTACATTTGTGTTCACCACGAGAGCATAATTTGTAAAAACTACCACTTTTCCAAAGTTAAGGAGTTAATAATAGAGGTATGTTTACTATACACATAACTCATCCAAAAATTTGCCCTATTGCTGGACAAGTATCCATAGCAAAGAAGCCTTGGTTGATTAAGTGTTGATCCAGCCTTTTTGCATTAGAACAAATGTGCAATTAAGATTGTATGTAACATGCATTTAATAATAAATTACTTGAGGCATATAAAGGGAGATATGAGGTGGGGGGGGGGTCATCACGTAAATATTGAATAAAGAAGGGGGGTCACTTGCTACTTACATGGCCTGGAGGGGGGGCCTTACAGAAATTTTGATCTTTCCAACATATTTTTCCCTCCCCCCCCCCCCTCTACATAAATAATGACCGGTCCCTTAGTTTTCATTGGATTATAAGAGATTGTGTTATAAGCAGAATCAGAAGAAAATGAAAGTGTTCCGATTCTTTCATCAAGCTTTAATATGACCCCACTTACAACCTCAATTTTCGATTTTCTCTAGGCCAGGCCCCAAGTACTCTTACAACTCTGATTGCAACTCTGACTCCTGGGGAAAAAATAGATTCTGTACCTTCTGGGTTTAACAGGAATTTTCTTCACTTATATATAGAATTGCCCCCGCTTCCCCCCCACCCCCCCCCCCAAACCCAACCCCCGGGGCTGATGTAGCTTGTGTAGCTTGTGCTTGTCACTTAGTATCACTCACTCAGTATCACTCAGGCTCAAAATTTAGTTCTCTGAGAAATTTGGTGTTTCATCCAGTTTTCACCCAGCTGGCATATTTAATTACATTAGTGCTTGTCAGCTGTAGGGAAAAAACATTTGATTGATCATTTACTATTAATATATTATTAAAAACTAGAAATGGTATATTGCAATTCCTGAGTTTTGTTTGATTAACAGGCAATGGTATATGAGCTCATATACCATTGACCACAAATGGTTGCTGATACGCCGAAAACAGCTGGCCATGGGCGTTTTTAATAAAACGATTATTCTACTCGCGCTTGTGGGATACTGTATGAGATCGTTATGGCCGACTGGGCGCTATATGTGCTTGTTGGCTATTCTACCATCTCATATCCACAACACACGCTTGTGGAATAATAATTGTTAAATATATCTTGGAGGTACTATAATCCTAGGACTGCGGTGCTGTTCAGAAGGGAGCTCAAATTGTTAAATAATATATTTTTAAGAATAATTACTTTTTGGCAAATGACCTTACCTTAATTAACTAGAAAGAATAAATATTAAAAGAAGAGAGAGCAGAGGCTTCAGATACTGGTAACTATAAATATCCCCTTCAAATGTTAACATAATTTTCACAGCTGTTAAATTATTTTTGGCCTGTTATCGATCTTTGAAGTCAAATGGGTATAAATTACATATAAGACTTTATAAATTTATGGTGTGATGTTTAAATCAATGTTGCACTTACATAATGCACTTAATGACACATTTATTTATTATAATGATCAGACTATTAATTTTAATAACAGTAATATTTTTTCTACGTTATTAGACTTAAAGATCTGTCCACAAACCTCTTAAGGATGTCATCAAAAGTGACAGCTTTAAATGTTGCGTTCGAAGATGACAACACACAGGAAGCCCTTGTGTACTCAGGAGAAACAACTTTGGCTCCTTGTAATTACTTTTTAAATTACATGCATTTATATAACTGTAAAGTTTTCCTGAACTTTGATGGTCTTCAGACTGGACTGTTTTATAAGCTTTCGATCTGTTGCGATGTTTCATAGCCTGGGGGGACGTAATACTCCCAGTCTTAATATTTGGTTCCCTAAAATGATGACTATTAATTGCTTGCAGTTGCAAACTAATCAAATGTAATGGGGGAGAGCAAATGTGTCAGTTTTTTTTTACTGTATAAAATTTGGAAATAGCAGGTAAATGACAAACCGATAAATTAATCCACTGTTAAATTAACAATCTGCATGAATGAGCTGATTGCAGATTAAAATTTTCATTTCCCCGGGGGGGGGGGAGTACTCCCATATGTGGCCTATATAGGTATGTGCCGTCCGATAAGGTATGGTTTTTGAGGGGGGGGGGGTTCTCCCATATGTGGCCTATATAGGTATGTGCCGCCCGATAAGGTATGGTTTTTGAGGTTCTCGGTCCTTAAATAGGGTATCATTTTTGCTTCTTTTGGCAATGAGTTCCCGGTGTGATCCTTAGATAGGGTACCTTAATTCTATAACCTAAAATAAATGCCCACCTAAACCAACAAGAGCTCTTAGAGCTTACAACTGCGCTGGTCTCGTGAGCACTTTAGGGGAGCCATGTGGGGGGAACAAAAAATGCACCCCCCCTCCCCTTATCCCCTTTACCTGCGTCGAACAATGTTGCGACTGACAAACAAGATGGTAAGAAAACACCTTGCGTGACATTTCATGGTTGACTATATAGTTCCATCCGAAATTAAACATTTTTCTCATATGGTAATGGTGGCCAAATTTAATTCCCACGATCCTGATCCGTGAAACAAAAAAATCTTTTAAATCAGCATCCAGTGTTGTCTTGAATTACCGTTTAAAGATTGAATAACCAGCTCCGAAAATGGAATATTGGAGCAAATAATTAAATCAAATTTGAGAAGAACACTAGACCTGTGTTTTGCTGAATGGGAATTCCCCGGGGAATTAATTTACCAATGACGTAATTAAACCTTGCAAGTCAGGGCATGTTTGTCTCAGTGGTCTTCCTTCAGATTTCAGAAATCCTCTAGATGACACAGCTCCAAAAATTTGTAAAGCTAAAACGTCAAACATTTTACACTTAACATGCTAGGTTAGTTTCCATTTGTAGCAGTTAAGCTTTCAGAGCATTGCGTGATTCTTGCCGATCGGTGCCTTGTGAAAGTAGAAATTTGCTAACGCCAGCACATTCCAGGACACAGACGTAATGTAAATAAATGTAAATTCTTGCCCACTAAAGCGAATTCTTCTTTTAAAGCATCAAATTTTAGTATTTTCTTTGATTCAAACGCTTCAAAATACTTCACACTGAATTTTTTAAGTAAAGACCAAAGGATTCGCAAAGATTTCAAAAGGTGGCTGGATAGCTTTGAAAAATTACGTGACTCGAGGTCTAGCCGATCGAAAGTGAAACTTGTCATGTCAGCACATTCTTTTCCACCATCGTAATGGTATTTATTCATAGATTCTGGCCCGCTAAATTATATTTCTCTTTGAAAGCGTGAAAATTTAGCAATTTTCCATGAACCA
Organism: Oculina patagonica; assembly: GCF_052425735.1. Lineage (NCBI taxonomy): Eukaryota > Metazoa > Cnidaria > Anthozoa > Scleractinia > Oculinidae > Oculina > Oculina patagonica. The sequence continues at coordinate 3,811 of NW_027558444.1, forward strand.
AACGTTTCAAAATCGAATAGTTCACACTAAGCATACTTTATAAAGACAAAAAAGAGAAAATTTTTCCATTTGTTACTGATTTGTAGCTTCTAAACATCGCGTGATTTCAAGCTCGACCGAGTGGAGGTCTGGGTCTGGTCACCGACAACAGAAAAAAAAAAATAATAATAATAAACCGCGTGCAGAGCAAGAACTACGCAGCGCAGTTAAAAAGGTATTATAAAACTGAAATTTTCTGTTCAGGTATTAGTAAAGCGATTTTATAGAGATTTGTGTCTTGCCGTGCGCGGTTAGCCGTTATTTGGGTCGTCATGGAACGCTTCTCCTCCCCTTGAATAGGGTGTCATTTTTTGGTTTTGGGCCTTAAAAAGGGTATCAAATTTCGCTTTCTTTATCCTTAAATAGGGTCAGGGTTTAAGAACCTTGGCGGCACACCCCTATCCGAAATTTGTGGGAGTACCCCCCCCCCCCCTGGGTCATTTCCACTGTCTGGACCATAGTCAAAATACATATGATGAGTAAAAATGCACAGTACAGATACAGATTTAACTATGATACATGCAATAAAATGTCTCAACAAATAAGAGTTAGATAATATCCAATCATTTTATGTTGTAGGTCTACGGGAACTGCACATAATGTATTTTTTGTTTTCAATTTAGGTCAGCCCATTATGTGGAATCTATCAGGAACACCTATAAAATTTAGTGTAAGTTATTTATCTGACATTTGGTACATATCTTGATGGCTATTTAAGTGTAAGATTATCTTACAAATTGCTTCTTGTACAGCAGAATTGTGCGTGCCCTGGTTACTCTGGTTAGTTAATTGTGCAAATATTATTATAGCACACTTCTGGATACTCCGAACCTCTGCTGAAGCCTGGGTTAGTAACTAGTTTTAACTAAAACTAAAAGAAAAGTAACTAATTAAAATTAGTTACTTTTCTTCGCGCCATGAGGCGCAAAAGGCTGTAACTGTCTCTCGCCAACTGTCTTGGGCTGCGCCCCTGACTTCCGACCAGCTGGACCATCTATTTTTGTTTGGCTTCTTTTTTTCCCGGGGGGGGGGGGGGGGTACTCCCTCTAATGGCCTTTACGGGGAGGCTCCGCCCAAAAGGGGTACCTTTTTCAGGCTTCAGGTATATAAAAGGGTAGGGGTTTCAAGAGTTTAAGTATATGAAAGCTGGGTATGGAAATCTGTCATTTGGCTATTTAAAAGGGCCTTTAATTAAAATATTTCGAACAGACGCAATTTATGGCTGTATTATTTTATTTTATTAAGCGCTACGTAAAAATGACAAGAAAACGTCCTATTTTAAGTCCATGCCATGTCTATATGAAAGGGGTACCTTTTTTTAGTTTAAGTTATACGAAAGGGGTACAATTTCTGTCAAAAATGGTATATAAAAGGGTAAGGGGTTAGAACTTGGGGCGGAGCCTCCCCGTATAAAACTTTTTTGAGTACCCCCCGGGCTTTTTTCACCATCCTTCTCCAAGTGGTTTTAAGTCGTCTCACTTTTCGTGTTAAGTGTACTTGTAAAATTTCATCTGATGCCATTTCTATGCCTTTCTGTTGTTCTACGCATTGTCCAGTCAACAGTAAGCAGGGACAGGAAGCCTGACATGAGACATTCTTCTTTGATGCCAGTGGTGATCTTAAACCATCTTGTTTGCTCTCCCTCGTCCAATGCAGAACACTCAAAATCGTCATACATGATCTTCAGCTAATTTCAGGGATGCCATATGCCTTCGTACATTCCAGCATCCAACACGTATTTTAGATTTTGGCGTTGCCAATGACCTAGTGTCAGTCTGTGAGCTTCCCGTAGGCTTTTACCCACTGACGTCATGGTGTGTCCGGCTGTTCCTCCGTCCACGGTCACAGCTGCGGCTGAAGCCTGGGTGCATTATAAAATTGCTACATGTTACCAACAAATTATTATTTGGTTCCAACTGGGTAGTATGTGGAACGTTACACAGTCTGCATATTTTACCTTACATAAGTTAATAATTTAATTAAGTTGTAACTGTTTTGGAAAGCCAAAAAACTTATGAATATAAAAAAGGCTTTTCCTTGAGTATTTTTGCAAATTGGATTATAACTTTTAACATTAGGATCCAGCTGTATAAGCAAACTCGCAGCATTCCTTCTATAAGCATGTGGGCCCCCTTAAGAGGGTAAATTTTATGTTGACATTCAATACTTTTGAACAAGGTTTTTTTTTGTACATTAGGCAACATCAGTGTCATTGCCCAATCTTTTGGGATTTACAGAAAGACATCAAACAATAACTGTGATGAAACTTTATTCAAGCAAGAGCATAGATGTGAGTTGTAACTAATGACTTTTAACGATATTTTTGGCTAGTTCAGTAAATTTAAAAAATGTTTTATTTTATTGGCATGAAAAAACTTAAAAATTTCTAAATATTAAAACATGTTGCAAAAACAAAATTGGAAACTATAAAATATTTTATTATTTTGGAAAAAAGTTAATATATATCATTGGGAAGTCTGTGACCTAAAACTGCCATGGACCAGGGTGCAAATAATGCATGCCCCTAAGGCACGGGTTTGAAAGCATATTATATTTCTTGAACATTTTACAGCTCAAGTGTTCCTAGCTATCAACGATGAATAAATGAATTCATTAAATAATGGAAATTGGATTTCATTCTTTCCTTTAATATTCCATTCTTGAGTTGGATATTTGAATTTTCAAATGGCGACTCAATTTAAAACTAGAATGTGATTTTAAAATGTCTGGCTTCATGCAACAGACACGTGAGAATTTTGAAAGGTTCCTAATTTGCATGAAATGGGTCAACGACATTTTTCCCACTTTTTAGTGCAGAATGCACTATTGTGATGGTTTGTTGGGGCTGTCGTCCGCCAAATTCCTAAACCCCTAATGCCCTATGGTGTAAACTTTAATGGTCAATTAATTAATTAATATCAATTAATTAATTATTCCTGTGGAGGGGGTGGGGGAAGGGAGCACCGGAACGTACGCCCCAGGTAAAACGCGGAGCATATCTACGTTACTTTCATGCGAAGATTTCAAGGGTATATATTTTTTTCAGAAAACCCTTTGCTTTCCTTGTGGTACTATTCTTTCTAGAGCAAAGAACTTTGTGTCAAACGCATGTGCAGATTGGTCTACGTTATATTCTCAGGAACATTGCGTGTATCGCGTGTTCTGCGGTAGGTTTCATGCAGGCTCCGTGGAGCCAAGTTTAACCGCAAAATAATTAAATTAGATTTTGAGACTTTCACAGTGCTTTCGTAATTAAGTATATGCAAACACTTGCACCGAGATTTTCGACGCGAAACTCCTAATAACAAGGGAACAAATATCCTAGCTGTACCGCGCTTTAAAAAAGCCTTTCGAAAAAGCTGTTTATTCGATTTGTTCTTTAGTTTTTGAAAAACGTCTTTCGAGCAGTTAAATTAAAGCGAAATAGTTGGCTTTTTATTATAAAAAGCAAAACAACTGCCATCGATGTGGTCATGAAAAACAAAAGTATCATGTTACAGCATTTGCAAGCAAAACAGAAGTGTCTCGTTACAAGCAAATAACAATGGTGTTACTGTTGCAAAGGTAAGCGTAAGGAACTCCCAGGAAGGAACACAAGTGTTGTTTGGTGGAGACACACTAAAAAGTATCCGAATATTTAAGTTGAAATTACTGAGAAAGCCACTAAATTCGCCTCTTGTCAGGAGCTCCTGCTCTTGTTTGTTTATTCTCGCGGAAACAGTTCTAATTGAAACTACACTCCTACGTGAAAAACAGATCTCAAGTTACCGTTCGCCAATAAACAAAAAAATATCTCAACATTTGCTTGGGGCAAAAACAAAATAATTAAATACGCATTTTCCTTGGTCAGAACTGTTACAACAAAGACTTTGTTTCGTTCATCACAACAGAAATCAGTTCATTCAGTTAAAAAACAAACTAATTTAATTATCAAATTGTCACGTTCTTATTTCGTTGCCGCTATCGATCGTCATTCATTCGATTTTAACTCCAACACATAACGACTAGTCTTTAAAAGGTGACCTAGCTTATATCTCCCAATCTGAAAAACTATTTCTTGGATTTATCGATAATATCTGTTATAATTAGTTTTATTAATTAAAGCAAAACAACTTCAATCGATGTCGCCCTATTTGCCCTAGAAATGTATCAAGTTACATATGTTTTCGACAAAAACAAGTGTCGCGTTACATAAGTTTAGGAGAAAAACAAACGTGTCATGTTACATTTGTTTACACAGAATCGAAAAGTATCAGGTTTGTTGTTTTGACGTTTAAGACGTTTTTTTATCTTTTCTTTTTTTTTAACCGGCAAAGATGAAAACCTTTCCTAAGTGCGACCCATGCCCATCTGAAAATCAAACCAACGAAAGTTAAATGTTATCTTAGCCTAATGCCGTGTGATTTTCAATGCGGCAGGATTCTTGTAGACTCTTCCTACTTTATTAAATTAGACTCATGTTACATAAGTTAACGCGAAAAGTAAAAGTATCACGTTTGCTGCTAAAAAAAATTCTCAAATTAACGAAAGTTGACGTAAAACACGACGGTTAAATGATTGAAAACTTTCTTTACTAAAAAAAATCGACTCTTAATTGTGTCAACTGGTGGGCCGCGTGTGTGACTTTTCAATAAGGGGAATCTTTCTCCCGGATGAAGGTGTCGCGTGATTTAGTTGTCATGTTTGGTCTTTCAACATCTTACAAGTACACATGAAACAGCGTTTCAGACTGAAAGTCGAACTTATTTGACTTATTCTCAAGCGAAATTACCCAGGAAAAGTATTATCATGCTGTCAATTGTTTGGCCATATTGCATTCTGCACTGTCCTTTGAGTCTCTAAGTTATTTTTGTACCTTTACATTGCACCAAAATGTCTTGCCTCTTTTTCGGTATTATCATAGGGTTGAAAAAAGTAAGCGAAGAACAAAATGATGAGAGAACACTGTGTGGCATTTGACGGTTGCTGAAATTATGCAAATTCTGACCAAATTTCCACGTGACTGTCGCATGAAGCCAGACAACAATCAAATCGACAATCGAGTTTTGAATTGAGTCGCCGTTTGAACATTGAAATATTTAATTCAAGAATGGAATATTGAAAGAAAGAATAAAATCAAATTTAAATATTCACCCTTGATTTTCACTACATATTGTTATTATAATTTCAACCCGTGAGGTATTTGGAGCCTTTGACGTCATTTTCTCTCTTTTTGCAACCAAGCCTTGGAACAAGGTTGATTAATGGCGGCTGTAAATTATCGGAAATTAAAGTTAAAACAAAACGACTTCTGATGTTCGTAATGAATTGAAAATTGGCAAGGTGAGTAAGCAAGTCTAATTCTACACAAAAATGTAAAAAAATTGAAATCGAAAATTTGATCATACTGGCACTTTAAGGACACTGATCAAGAATTACAATTCCCGGGCATTTGGCTGTATGCACCTCTCTTGTTCTTAAAAATTCATGTATGCTAGCCTTGTATAACTTGACAACAGCACTCAAGCTTGTTAACTATTCCTAAATATATAAGTACAAATGTGGCTCTTTGGATGAATGTTAGATAATAAAAGTTGCATGCAATGTCTTGCATGATGCAAGCAGTACTTTCACAATTTTATGTATACGAAAGGGTATGGAAATCTATCATTTAGATTTTTGAAAGGGCCTTTAATTAAAATATTTCGAACAGATGCACTTTATGGCTGTATTATTTCAATTTATTAAGCGCTACTTGTAAATGACAAGGAAACGTCATGTTTTAAGTCTATACCATACCATACCATAACATAACATTTGAGCTTTATTTGCATGGCCATAAAACATTACAGTATTCCATGACTTTCAGGTATGTGAAAGAGGTACCTTTTTTATTAAAAGGTATACGAAAGGGGTACAATTTTTGGCGAAATAGTATACAAAAGGATAAGGGGTTAGAGCTTGGGGCGGAGCCTCCCCGTACAAAACTTTTTTGGGAACCCCCCCACCCCCCCGGGGGGAGCTTGTTCAGACCAAATTGGAACAGATCACCATTGAAATCTTTTTTTAGCTCTTTTGCTGCAGTATTTGGCTGTAAAATTTGGAGGAAGATTGCAAAATTATATGGCATTTTGCAGTCGGGTGAGGGATTCTCGTGGTTACTCAGGGACGGCGGAGCTTGGGGGGGCTTTAGCCCCCCCCCCCCTTCCCCTCTCAGAAGTTTTGAAAAATAAAGACTTACTAAAGCCCCATTTACACGGCAGAAAATTTGTGGCACGGCTTGGATAAAAATGGTACGCGTGCTGAAAAAAATGGTTCGGCACGGATAAATTTTGTCGTGTAAACGACTTTGCGTCAGCCGTGCCGAACCAAAATTTTACCCGTGCTCGGACCTAGTCGCGAGGTATCCGAGCACGGATAAAATTGGTACGCGTTCCTAAAAATGTAACCCGGCTCGAATAAAATGTGTGGTGTAAACGATTAGCCGTGCTGAACCAACTCTTTTCTTATGATAATTTCATTCGATAAATTTGCAGAAATTCCACTCGATCGACGCGGCGGTGTGTTAGACATGTCTTTTCAGTCTTTTAAGAAAAACAGTTGCCAAGAAAATCTCATGAACATTCATGGAACTAGCGTGACTTTCAGCAGCCTACTATGGTCGCTTTCTCCTAAGTTCGTGATCGTTTCGAATCGTTAGTGTCCAGAGTCGAAAGCTGATCCAAATAATGCGAGGAGAATAAAAAAATAATAAATATAATCGTCGTTAATAGGGGAGGTACAAGCCATCACTGCTGCCATTTGAACAAGAACCATATACCTTCATCATTT
>NW_027558445.1:0-10648 GCF_052425735.1 Oculina patagonica
ATTTATATAAAGTGATTTTATTTTATTTCATTGCTCATGAAGGGGCTTATGCTCATGGACTTCAAATGGACTAGGTCACACCACTGCCACATTTTGAAACGATTTTATTTACCTGATGAATTTTAACCGTGTATAAATAAATTTAATAATAAATAATGTTGTTTCAAGTGGATTAGTTTCTGTTTTAAGCATTATGGTGATTCTACCTTATTTTCTTTAAGTATGATTTGCAAACTGACTATAAACTAGAGTATTCAGTTGCTTCAGAAATTACACACTGAACCGGCCACATGAAATAAACCGTCCTTTTAAATTGAATTTGGGCCTATACAGTTTTTTTAAACTCGCCCAGCCTTGACCCTCTGTATTCCTTTTTGGCCCAAAGTATTTTTCCCACAGTTTTAAACCACTATTTCATAGAGGTTTAGCACATCACATGGGTCAGCAGTACTCCAAGACTTCTTCAATATGACATCCTTCGTTGCAGCATTCTTGCACTATGTCGGTGGACGAGGTAGCTCTGTTGAATTGTCGAAGGAAGCTTTTGGCTTCTCTTTCACCCTCCAGCACAGACCCTGAATAAACGACACAAAGTACTCAGTATATAATCGCGGTGAAGCACAAGCATATATAAGACCATTGCCTTCTCATGGTTCGAATCAATTTAAACTACTTTGAGCTAATTAATTTCTGCAGTTAGAAGTCATAGCCATTTTTTTTTTGTTAATTTAAACTAGCCAGGTAAGAGCAGTTTAATTCCAATGACTGCAGCAAAAATATAAAAACCGAAATTATCGCTGCCCGAAATGCGTGAAATGTATGAGGTCCCATCTTTTTTTTTCTTATCAACAATTTAACTACGAGCCCGAGTTTTCTACGAGCGAATAGTCAACGAGGCACAGCTCAAAGGGGAGCAGTCGAAGAACGAGGGCGAGTAGCCTAACTGTTTTAGTAGGCATTCTAAAGGATTGCAGTCCGGAAACCTAAAAAAAAAAAACAAGGATAATTTTTTCCTCTCAAGGGCAACGCGTGCACGATCATAATATTAACGGATTCAGATTCGCGGATTTTCAATAGAACATACCGAGTTTCTACCAAACAAAGTTGAAATGAAAGACGATGAACCCTTTACATACGTTTTCTCTTCATTCCCAGAGTGCACACTGCTACGTAGACGTTCGCTATTTGATGGCCGCAGTAGAATCCATGTATAGCCCGCTGACCAACTTCACTGGTTTTCACCATAACAGCTGAAAGCACAGAAAAGATAAATGTAAAGACACTTGTGTGTTAAGGATGTTTTTGAAGAACCACATGTCCAGAGGATATGACATGAGCGACTGTCTGGTCTGTAGGCGAATAGTCCTTGTTGATTTCCGTCGTCACTTCCTTAGCGACCATAAACAGTGGCTTCAGGGTTTTTTTTATGTTACCTTTGAACACCCATTCGCATTTTAGCTTTTAATTTTGTTTTCATAATTAAAGTGGAGTTTCACATCCGAGAATAAAATGTCAATCAGTTTGAGCTGGGAAACGAAGACACAGTAAGCATTTTAGGGTACGTTCGTGACGTTTTTAAATATTTCTTTATTTGAACCTCCCGGATGTCTGTTTTCCTTTAATAAAGCTTTTTGCAACTATTTTCCTGGCTTATTTTTTGAGCGATATTTTCTTTTCCCTCGCTATAGATGCTTGGTCTACGTTACTATTTTCTTCACAGATAACTTTTCCAGTTTGCATATCGATAGCAGCGAGGCAATTTTGGTCAGAAGCTTGAAAACTTTATATTTAGTTTGGAGCTCCTTGAAATGTTTATGTATGAAAACGGTTTTACAATTCTCTTAGCTCACCAAAAAAATATACACCGAGTTAGCTTCTGGGTAAGCGTTAAACGGTCTTTGCAGCAAAAGAAACGAAACACTTAAAGAAATTAAATGAACTATTATCTATAACTATTAACTAAAAGAGTTGTCAGATATGTAGCACAAAGACTCAGTCAATTTAATGTTTTAATGCATTAAGAACTTTAATAAAATACGTTTTACTTAGTACATGATTGTTGTCAGTAGTCACGGTCAAGAATAAAACAATTCAATTCTGATTACCTCCATTCACGTGAACGTCTGAAAGAAGTAAAATCAACAAGGCAAAGAACCATACGTTAAGTCTCTCCATCTGAAAGTTAGAAAGAAAAAATCCTATTAACTTCATTCGCTTTTTATTCTAAGTACAAGAAGAAAACGATTGCATGTTATTTTTTCCTTATGTATTTCTACAGTGAGCATGTGTTGATAAGAGGAATAGACCTTTTTCGCTTGGGCGTTTTGTTGCCCCATAACAGACCATGTGATGATACTCTTGAGAATTCTTACTTTCAAATTTTCAAATAGTCGCGTGTACTATATGAATGAATAAATTTTATGTGGATAAAAAGAAAATTCTCTAGAGAAAACAACCCGCCCAAGCGAAAAAAGGTCTATTGCCATTGAAAGAACATGACTGCAATTCAGTGAAGTTTTTTTTACCTCAGTGAAGTTTCTGGTGCTCCTGGCTTCCAACAACAGTGAAGGAAATTGAAATATCGACGTTTTACAGTGTAGGCGGCTTTTATTGTTGAATCACTCTTAAACTCAGCTCATGTCAGCTGGGGTTCAGCTGTATCCACTCCAAGACAGACTGGCTGCCAACTCAGGGCGTTTATTTGCTTTTATTCCGGTGCGTGTGTAAACTGAATATGTTCATCTGTTGGAATCCACACAGCTTTTGTTTAGATTCACCATAAAAAAAATCCGCCTTATAAAAGCGAGAAAGTTCGATGATAAACCCCACATTGAGAAAGATCGATCTTGTTGTCACATTTTGGTCAAGCACATAGTAAAGCGCTAGGCGCTCGGGTGAAGGCGTCTGGTCCCCCCCCCCCCCACTCCCCCCGAGGGAAGGGGGGTTCGGCGGTGTGCTTCGTACATACATAATAAACCTTACCAAAAATTTGATACCCCTTTTCAGTCCAGACGGCATTTTACAATAGACTAAAACTTATAAAATATACTTCCTTCTCAAGCTCTGCACCCACTCCACCGTACGGAAAAGATAGCAGCTGTGCATTTTACCCACAATACCTTGCGAACCAAACGCAGCCAATAGGCACAAAGAAAGCCATATTTTTTGCAAAATTCTTCCCGTAATGTGTATCCTGTGTATAGAAATATTTCGGCTCTGCAAAAAAAGTTCAGTTACACCCTTAAGCCAATTTTAAGTTCGGTTTTATTCGATGCAGCCTTAGTTCAGTTTGACAATTTACTCTAGAGTTCAAACATATCCTGAGTCTAAAACTGATGTTTTTTTAAAAAAAAAAACAGAAGAAAACTATTTTTTACTCAAGTTGTCATATTTTTTTATTACGGTTTATCGATTTGCACAATTATAAACATGATTTTCAAGGAAAAAACATATATGCAGTTAAGCTTGATAAACTGCGTAGTGCTGAAAGAGGGAGAAAGTTAAACTGATGAAGATGGTAAAAGGAGAGAAATTAAAGTGAAGTGAAAAGAACAACGTGACACTGTGTAATTGGAAGCTGCACCACAAAATAGAAGACAAGCTAACAGGGATGAAAAAACGTACGAACGCAGAGTGACTATAAAAATAAACATATTGATGTTTGCATCCGTAAACATCTAAAATACATACACAATGTTACACAACCACCAAGATTAGAAGAAGAACTGAGTCAGAACGGCCAGACCAAAGGGAAGGGGAAAAGAACTAGAGATGGAGTCCTCAAAGAAGAAGAGGCAGAGACTAGAGAAAATTGCAGAGCTGGACATCATCAAAGAAGCCGATATACTTAATATACTTATATACTTATACACTTATACTTACTTAAGTTAGAGAAAAATAAAATATAGATTTGCTTGGGAGGGTCAAATGCTTTATTGCTTACAGAATCACATGCAGTTGAAAACGCAAAGCGCGGATGTCATAGCATATTAAAAAAGACTGAAGGAAATTTTAATATAAGTTATGTGAATGTGTTTTACTCATCCACGTCATTCATGGTCAGTGAAACTTGTTTTGTGGTCAGTGAAGAGTCAGGGAGTTTATTTATCCTAATAAGTGGCAACCTGTAGTTGAACACGTCACAATAATGTTAAAAATCTAGCCTTTATTTTATTGCAAGAGTACCTATATCATTTTCTCTTGTTTGTTGTCGTTACACGCCTAAATGAGAACTTTCCTATACAAATATACAACCGTTATGCAACACTGACACCTCTATTAAATAAGTTAATTTTTTAAGAATCTTTTCTTCTGTCAACAATATTCATAAATTTCTTCATATGCACAACCCTCTGTGCAACATTCCTCAACAATATCTGTACCCGTGGAACGTTTATTTCGTATGGTCTGAGAATGAAGAAATTTTGACGCTTCCTTTTCGTCCATTAATGTAGAACCTAACAACACAACAAGAAAAGAACAGTAGTTATTAAAGTGATGGTTAATTTCCAGCAGACTATATTTACCCATATTGTTTCGAGGTAAAAGTTTTCCTTCCGCTCTCTATACATACAAAGTAATTAAAACTTGTTTATCCGCACGAACGCACTGCCCTTGGCACCTAAAAGAAATGTCCCGGATGACGCATCTTTAACAAATTGCCCTCAAGTATTTTAATCTCACTGTCCATCTAAAGGCCATGTTACACGAGAAAATTTTCCTTGCAACTTGCAAAGCAGTGGTGACGTCTGATAAAAGGCAAGTTGCAGAGGGGTGTCTGCGTTCGCAATTTTTGTTTGCAAAGCACTCGCTAGGAATTATCATCTTTAAACAATTGCGTTGCAAGTTGCGATTGACATGTCACACGCAGCCACTTGTGTCTCGACGTTGCGAAAAGTAGATAGCTCTACTATTTTGCAACGCAACATTTTTTTGCATTTCAGGTTGCAAAAATGGGGTGTTACACCTGAAATTTTTTGGCAACTGGCAATGCAATTTTTGTTGCATAGTTTTTTTTTGGTTTTGTAGTTTTTTTTGGTTTTGTAAGCGTTGTAAGTATTTTTTTTTTGGTTTGTAAGCAATGAATTAAAAAAAAAAGTTGCAAGAAAAATTGCCTCGTGTATAGTGGGATCCCGCTTCAATTACATTAGGGAAATGGTCAAAACTATTGTACTCAGACAGGACCCACCGCTGTGAAATTGTGCCATTTCTCCAGCAATGCAAGCTTCATGAAAGTCTTAACTCAAATTTTGAAGCCAATAAATTTTGTCCATTTGGCTAATCAGACAGGTGGTATCTTGCATAGCCCCCTACCCCTACACAAGGTGGGTCCTCGTCGAGTACACTTGTTATGGCCACTTCCCTAATACCAACATTTTTTAAATTTTTAGTCTTTATTTTAACTCTATTCCCCAATTTCTTTAAAATCTACCAATCAACTATTCCTATTCGTCATCCTTCGTTCATAAATATCTGAAAGTCATCAAAAACGGCCTGGATTTTCCACTACACATATCACGGCGTATTATCGGGGGGAGGGGGGGGGTGGTTTTGTCCATAATGAATCTTGCCAGCCCACCCCCTGGCATAAATAATGAATGGTCCCTAGGTTCAGTAGAATAACATGATTTGTGATCTACTTACTGCGTTTCCTCTTTCCACTGTAACACAAAGCGAAGTACGCGTCCATAATTCTGTCACCACAATAGATGCCATCAATCGGGCGACGTCCTACCTCGTATAATTTATATTTACGACCTCCTGCTAAAAAAAAAGTAGATAAACCGAGACGATAAATTTCACGAGGAGTTGGTGTGGGGGCGAAATAAATTCGTATATATCGATGATGATGATAAAATTTTTACAGCATCATTTCCTATAGGTTCAATGGCGCTATACAAAGAATAAAGTTATAAAAATATGTATAAAAGCAGAAGTACATAATCAAGAAGTCTACATCGAACGTTTTGATAAACGACAAAAGAAATTCCGTGGTGCCGTTCGCTTGTTTCCAGCAGTTGGACTCTTCTTGCTTTATTTAAAAAATTTGTTTAACCAATCAAAAGCGCGCTGTAAAAAGTACTTTCACGCAATTGGTTACTTGTTCGCGGCAAAAGCCGTCTACGTCATTTTCTCGCGCGCCTCTTTATGAAAATAACCTACACGCGAATCTGACAGCAAAAGACCCATTACCAGAGATTTAGTGAGGATTTAAACCTACCGGATACGAATCACTGGTGGGGCTGCTTTTTATCAAGAAAAATTCTACAAACATATGCCACTTTCCCTTTGAAGATAGGATTTCTAAGCGGTTTCATGCAATTTCACTGCAAAAGAAGTATCTAAAGAACATTTTAAGGCAAAAATTTGTTGAATTACATGGATTTCTTTCACTGAGAAAAATCGTGAAGATATCGATGACGTCATGTTTGCTGACTAATTTTGTAGTGTTTTAATAAGGAATGAGTCGAAAGTCGAAACGTCTTCGGATGTTCCACGAACGTCTTCGGCAAACTTCTTTAATCTTCGAAAACGTTCGTATGGCCTTCGGACAACACTTGAAAAATCTTCGGAGATCTTCGGTTTAGAAATTGTTAAAATTGTAACAAGTTGCTCGAAAGAAAAAAAGTTGCTCCAAATATGAAAAGTTGCCGAGCAACTTGTGAAAAGCCCTACTCACTTGTCTCTTCTTCTGTCGATGATGACAGCATTACGTCGCTGAAAAATCGGAGCATGCAATAGGATATGTTGTGTTTTGGAGTCAGATCAGAGTAGAGACGGCAGCGAGCGAAAAAGAAACTGACTGCTTCGACTCAAATTCAAAATTTAAAGGCACTTCAGATGACTAGAACTCAAGGGAAAAAGACAGCTACTCCATATTAAAGATCTCTTTTTACATCTTGGCACAGGTTTATTGCTATCAGATAGTGGAAAAAAATCCGGCTGCCCCTCAAGTAAGAGTCAATTCGCTCTAGTAAAAAAAAAGTTTATTCAAGTGCAGATGGATTGTCCCGCTTGTCAATTTATGGCTGAAGCGGACAAATCTTCAAACGCACCACCGACAAAATTTGTTCCTGGTAAAACTCGCACGAGAGAAAATCGACTCGCTCTCTCGCGTTCGATGTCCGAGTACAACTAACAATCTCTTACCTTTTACTGTTTCAAAACACAAAACAATAGCCACGAGTGCAACCGTGCTCCAGAAACATGCGTTCTTCATCTGAAAATAAAGAAGAAGAACATTAGAATCCTTCTGAGTAGATTCAGTGTAGATAGACATGATAAGTTCTACGTGTTTATTTAGCATGCAAATTAAAAAAATTAGAAAATAAAATCAGTTCACAACTGCTAGTAATGAACAAGGTATACGTAGTACTATAGACTTGGTCCAAGTCGCTCGTTTGATTCGCAGGAGACTGCTGGATATGGAATCGGAGGGCGTGCGCTGGCTTGAAAAACAAAATGGCGGCCAAACTTGGCGGAACGAGCGACTTGTCTCACCTGCAGCGCGCCAATTCTGAAATGTGGCGTCACCGGTGGATTTTTCCACCGGTGACGCCATCGAGATTATGTCAATCATATTATTGCGCGCTCTGCTCCCCATTTTAACCGCGCGCTCTGCTTGCGAGTGTGTTTTCCCACAAAAAAATGAAGAAAATCACAATTTTAACACACGCCACGACGCGCGTCAAACTGTACACGGCACACGAAACTGACGTCACCACGATAAAAGAAACCAACTCAATGAAATGATGCAATTTTTCGCGGCAAAAAACGTCAGCCAGAATCGATTTCCTGCAAGGAGACTAAAGTTTTTATGAGTCAGTGAGTCATGAGTCATGAGTCAATAAGTCAAATCTTAAATCGGAGTTATAAATTTGAAAATAGTGCTACCCTTACTAACAAATAAAGCTAACCGCAAGCAAATCAGATTGGAACTAACCGCAAGCAAACCGGAGTGCAACTAACCGCAAGCAAACGGGAGTGCAACTAACCGCAAGCAAACCAGAGTAGAACTAAACGTAAGCAATGTGAAGTGCTTGTGAGCTTACTTGTATTAAGGTAAACCGTGGTTCAATAGATAATATCCTACTTTGTGTAAAAATTAGATTGACTCATTGACTCATGACTCATAGACTCATTACACTCATAAAACAGGGGACCTCCCTGCAAGTGACACAAGTCGCTTATTCTATTCCGCGCCATTCCTCGATTTAGTGTGTCATTCAGTGTGCTTCGTGCATTACGCACGGACAAATAAATTCCGCGCGGTCACTCGCGCACGATTTCAAAACGATCTTTCACTCAAGTATCTCTATCGACACGAAACAAGCGACTTGGAGCAAGTCTAGTAGTAATATGGTGACATCCCACTAGCGTAGAAAGCATGTGAAAGATGGACTGTTTTAAAGCAGATATACGCATTTCTAAGCAGTTACAAAACTGGCTTATCGCCATTTGTTGGATAACAATTGTCAAATATTATGTACTATGTATGTGGTGTTGATATTGGCTTAATTTGTGTGCTATCAATTCATTCCTTTTAACAGTTTCAAAAGAGCGTAGAGTGTATTCACACGCAAAAAAGGTCAGTTCTCCAGTGTTCGAGGGGCAGTTTTTTAAAACTCGACCTCATATTTTGATAAATCTACCTGTTTTATCCAGCGACAATAAATTGGCCTAATTATAAAGAAGAACAGAATAGAAAATCAAATCTATTTTATGTTAAATAGTGTAAAAGAGAATTCTTTTCCGTGTTACGGCATGTATGGGAACAGAACTGTCTTACAGTCGACAAGCTGAACCATGCTATCTGATGAGGCAAGGAACCCTTCGTTAATTCAACCATATCTAAAACCTTTGGATAATCCTGATTCTTAGCCTGCGAATACAGCCGCCTCTCATCGCTCTCGGCCAGCACAGCCGCCTCTCATCGCTCTCGGCCAGCTTGGCGTTTCGCGAGAAAGACATCTGCGATTTACAGCCAGACATATCATATATACTGATGACGTAATTGTGTCCCGAATCTTGTCATGGACCCTGATTTGTCAACTAGTTTATTTGCATAATGTATGTGAAATATAACACAAACCGGCCGGGAGCGAAGAGAGGCGGCTGTAGCCATGAGCTAAAGGATAAGTGGAGCTTGTCTAAATTAAAAGCCAATATCTTACCACTAAAGTCTTTTCTTTACTACTCTGTTTACTTCTTTCGTTGTTCGATCACAATACATGGGTAACCAGGCTTTTATTCAACCGAGAAGACCTAGATGCTAAGCTAATTTGCATTTGGTGTTACGGCGAATAATAAAAACACTGGGTAGGAAAAACTTTTACTGTTGCTAGGAGATTTTGGTTTTTGGCCAATCACTAAACTGAACAAACAATGGGTGTTGTTTTTTAATTTCGTGTTGAGCTCGTAAGATCAACGAGCACTCTCAATCCCCTAGTGGGGTATAAAAAGGCGACAAACTTGAGCCTTTCCCAACATGGACGAAGAAAGGTTTGGCAACCGGAAATGAATTTTGGTTTGTTTGAGAGGTGTTCGCAACTCAACGGTGGAAAAAATGTAAATTTCGGATAGTTTTGTGGTCGTTGGCGTTATTTTTGAAGGCCTTTGCTATGGGGTATTAAGCTGGAGTTGTCTTAAATTGTCTAAACAAGCAATGAGTGACATTTTACCGGTGCAGCATGAACGGGAAAACACAGGCGTTGAACTCTATGCGTGTGTTTGTCTGTGTGTTGTCACAACTTACAAATATGAATATTCAAATCTATTCAGTAATTGTGGTTGTGAATATTTAAGCTCCGGCTTTTACGACTGAGTTTTTGAAATAAAATAAATAAGAAAAATTTCCGCTTAGGGTGAGTTAGTTTTTATGCAGGTTTTTTGACGAATTTAAGCTTGTGAGAGCGCTTCTTTGTTTAATGTTTTCGACTCGTATATATAATACAATTATTTACATGCGGCGTGCAATTTATTATCGTCGGAGAATCCACTACTGTTTCTGGAATGTAGCCGATAAAACTAAATATTTCTCTCAACATTAGAACGTCAGATTATGACAGTAAAATAAAGAAAAGTAGTAAGAGCGGGCGAGCTCGTATCATTTCAATTTACTTCAAAGGTGATGTTAATAGTTCTTAACTCCAATTCATAGTCGCAAAATTCAACCATTTAATTAAGCAAGATTCCAACGACTTCGGATAAACCCATGTTCACCTCATCCCACTCCCTGTGTGAATGAATGGTTTCCTTTGTATAACCCCCAGGTGGGCCACCTTTACATTCCTTATAAGGAAAATGGCCACCTTTGGATCTTACGAGCTTCACACGAAAGAAGGGATTATCTTCCTACCCATGGTATTATACACATAGTCCCAAATGCAAATTAGCTTAGTGGTCCACATGTAGGAATACCTACCCCCAAAGGCATGAAATGGTGCTTTTTTCGGGGAGTGGCCAGGGGCACTCCAAATGCAAATTAGTTTAGCATCCAGGTCTTTTCGGTTGAATAAAAGCCTGGTTACCCATGTATTGTGATCGAACAACGAAAGAAGTAAACAGAGTAGTAAAGAAAAGACTTTAGTGGTAAGATATTGGCTTTTAATTTAGACAAGCTCCACTTATCCTATAGCTCATGCTGTAG